>NC_091828.1:122597500-122882500 GCF_038994185.2 Dermacentor albipictus
TAGCATGTCACATATAAAATATGCAGGAGACATTTGCATATACCACCGATACCCTTAGTCAGATTATATGACACACTTATTACGTTGAAGGCGTCTCAAATCAGAAGCTACCGCATAGGCTCGTGCGAGGGCCGCAGTTTTGACGAGCTGCGGCACTTGCACGGGACCGAAGCTTTTGGTCAAAATGATGCCGTTGCGCCATTGTACACCATTGCATCAGAGGTCAACGCGCAGTTCTGTGTGCTGACTGTGCCTCGGTAAGGCCCAATGAAAACGCACCAAGCGTCTCAACTCCCTCTCTTGCCCGCGAGGTGTTCGTAACCCGAAGGACGCTCAGCAGCCTTCAGTTGGCCCACTCGCCCCCCCCCCCCCACTCAAAAAAAATCTCAAGTTGGCTCACACCCGTAATTCAACTTGGCCAACGCCCAAATTTCAGTCGCCCCTAAATCTTAAGTGGCCCACCCACAGATTTCAAGATGGCCCACCATTAAACTTAAGCAATGCTCCTGCTCACAATTAGCATGTTGCACATATGGAAGCACGCTCCCGCAGACAGCAGGTGACAGCGCCCATTCTCTTAAGTCTCTCCCTTTACAACCAGCCGCCACCAACAACCGAACGTGACGTCACTCTACTAACCCTTTAAAACGAACACCCCGAGGACGACGAGGCCGCCTTTGACGAAGATAAGTCCTCCTATCTCCTATCGTCTCCTATCGAAACGTTGGCCAGCCTTTCTGAGGCACCTTATCCCTGTTTATAACCTTTATACTGTTTCCGTAGATATGAAATTCCTCACCATTCCCCGTGCACTCCCAACCATGCGCCCTCAAGTTTCAACCTCTTTAAATAAAGGAATCTATTTTTCAGAAGCACGAAGTTTCCTAATGATGATACGCTCATCGCTCACGTTGTGTCATGGCTCCAATGCCATGACACAGAGTAGTATCAGGTTGTGTAATGCTCCAAGAGTAATATCCACAGCTGCGTAAAACGATGCCAGGAGTGCATGGCTCTCAGTGGCAACTATGTAGAGAAAGCTCACAGCAAGTGGGTCAGTGGAATTTTTTTTATTAAACGCCCCTCCTACCAAACATTGTCTTAAAAAGGCACGGCAACCTTAGAGGGCCTACATTTAAAGAGCCAACGCGCTGCTTCTTTACCGGTGAACAAATTACTAGACCCGAGCAGGCGATGTCTACTTTAATTACGTCACGGTCAGCTGATGCGGAACTTCAAGACGGCTTCGCGACATGTCTAGCGTTTTCTGCGTCTCTCCTGGCTTACCAATTAAGCTCCTCCAATGGGTAAAAGTGGTCCCGTTAGTGTTTCAGGAGCGTAGTTCACATCTTAACGTTATGTCTCTGTTTAGTATTCATTTCAGCATGGCTAGCCATATACGTAGTTGGGTTTAAAAAGTGGAAAACAAGAGTTTGATTGATTGGTTCATTCATTCATTCATTCGTTCATTCACTCATTCAGTGAAGTGCACGTCCCAAAGCAGCAATATGGGAGAATTGATAGAAACCACAGCGGAGGGCTTCGGATTTATTTTCGTCATCTGTCATTCTTTAACGTATATCTAAATCCAGACACACGAGAGTTTTTGTATTTTGCCCCCCGTCAAAATGCAGCTGGCCCGGCTGGGAATCACACCCCCGACCTGGCACTGAGCAGCAGACTGCTATTAGCCCCATCGTGGCGGTGAGGAACAAACTTTACGAAGGGCATTCGAATGAAAGAAAGTCAGCAATGGCGACACCAGCAACAAGATTCAATGGTGATCCAGTGGTAAATGCGAGATAAATGCGTCAGGATTCCGTCGCACCTCTATGAGGCCCGGATCCACGATTTATACCCCGTTCATCACATTGCAGAGTACGAGTCGTTCAAGAGCTCTCTTCGACACGTTTAATGCTAACGCATTAAAACTTGCAATGCAGCAGGCCCCAGCGAAGCAAGTGACGTACCTTCGAGGTCAGCACTGTTGGAAGCGATATCGCCTTGTTGTCCCAGGATGCAGTGATTCATGTTGGCTCCCGACAGGTTAGCCTTGTTCAACTTTGCCCCGAGAAGCTGAGCTTTCTGGAAAAAAGGGGCAACGCAGGCATAAACGAGGAGAACCTGGAGAGGTCATCATCATCCTTATCATATTTGTTGTCAGTAATCTTTGAACATTCAAATGGCAAGGTGTAGACCTCGTAACGACCGATAACGTAACGTCTGGAACGGAGGAAACGCACGCATCAGTCAGAGAGAGAGAGAAAAAAATAAGTTTTTTTCACGATGTACTTTCTAGGTGTTATGTTCAGACAGCACTTGATGCAGGGAAAGAATGTAAGGCTTTAATCGTTCACCTATTCTATGTTCAGTGAAAAACAAAGGCCGTCTCCAAGTTTCCTGGTTTCATTTATCCTATGCACATTATATTCTGTGGGAATGATGGAAAATATTTGGAATGTAGAAAAATAGAGTTGGGCAGGCCACGTAATGCGTAGGGCAGATAAACGGTGGACCATTAGACTTACAGAATTATTACCAAGGGAAGGAAAGTGCAGTCGAGGACGGCAAAAACTAAGTGGGGTGATGAAATTGGGAAATTTGCAGGCGCAACTTGGAAACAGCTATAGCGCAAGACAGGGGTAATTGGAAATCGCTGGGAGAGGCCTTCGTCCAGCGGTGAACATAAAAACAGGCTACTGCTGATGATGATATGATTCTATACCGTCATCCACAAGCGTTTTCATCCCCCTTGCACCCATTACATAACAACGAACATCCACACAAATCCAGCGGAACTTACAATCTAAATGACGCGAAGCTTCTCTCAGTTAGCGAGTTAGCAGCAACAGTAGAGGTCACGAGGACAGCTTCATCTTTAGCTGCAAGCAATCTGTGTCAAGAGGGAAGAGGCGGTGTATAATACCTGTCGACGGCACTGTGATGAGATATGTGCACACTGATAAGTGCGACAGATATGTAAATACGTTTAGCATTTCTTTAGCACTTTCGTCACAGCTGGTGCATAACAATTCTGAGGAATCGGCCGAGAATGGGTAGATTGCCGGTGGCCGCAAGTTGTCTATTCGGGCACGCACAAAGTGGCACATACTCAGAGGCGCATACCAACAACCAGAAGTTACATCATCTAGCTACTAGGCAAGCAAAATGCTACGACCGCAAGAACCCGGAGAAGAGGCAAAGAAAGCTTCGCTGAAATTAATTACGGGTTTTTTTCTTACACCACCTGCCCAGTTGCATTCCTTCCTCTGGGTGTTAACATGGTGATCGTATTAGAGACTGTGGTCGTTGCTTGTTTTCAACGCGGTCGGGCAGGCATTATATCTCATATCGTGTTTCCTCCCCCCCTCCCCCCCCCGTTTTAGAGTAGCCAACTGGACGGCTACTCTCGTTAACATCTCTACCTTTCATCTCCTATTTCATTGTCGCTCTCTCCCTCTAGATTTTAATGAGTACGCCAGTCACGTGTCCTTTCTCTACTTTCATTCAGGCTACGAGAGGCACCATAGTTGAGGACTACGGATTAATTTGACCACCTGGGCTTACTTAACGTTCTCCGGAAACACTGTACACTCTTACATCTGAATGTGAAGCTTTTCTTTGCCTCTTCTATCGCTTCCAGGACGCCGGCTACTGTGCTGCTGATAATACAACAGCTTGAGGCGTTGGGTATGCGTCAGTGGAGACATGCCACCGAGTATACGCCCGAACTGACGGAACCCTGGGCCCGAGCAAGTGTCATTGAGTATGTGCTAGAATAGGCAACTTGGGACACTAGGGTATGTGCAAGTAAGCATGTGACACTAGGCACGTAAGTATACATTGCCAATACTACAGAATCGGCATTCGCCGGTGGTTAAGTGCCAAGACAGATAAGCCAAGCAAGGGGCATGAAGGCAAGAAGTCGGCAGCCGACTCAGCTGCAGATAAGGGAAACAGAAGTCAGCAGCAGCAAACTTAACAAGTCAGCTGCAGATAATGGAAACGGAAGTCTGCAGCAGCAAACTGAACGAGTCATACAGATAAGGGAAACAGAAGTCGGCAGCAGCAAACTTAACAAATAAGGCACAGGTAGGGGGAACGAAGTCGGCAACAGAAGCAGACGAGAGCGAAAAAAAAAAAAAGAAGGAAGGAAGCAGACGGGGAACAGATCATGCATTGAGCAATGTATTATAGGAACGGTGAGGTACCTAGAAGGGAAAAATAAGAAGTGAGCACATTCCGGTAAGCATAAAAAAGAAGCTTCGCTTATCACCGACACACCCACGTGCGTGGTATCTGCCATCTACTTTTTTTTTTTTTGCATTCCGCTCTTACAATAATGAAGTAGCGCGACCTGGAATCCGACCCGCGGCCTCGATCGTGCTTGCTAGCATGATCGCGTGGCTACTAAACCACTGTGATGATGTTTACATGTGCTAAAACTTACTTGCTTTTGCACGCTACCCCTAAAATTCTTTTTCAACGTTATAGCTTTTTTGTTTCCTTCTTTTTTCACCTCGCCTTTCCCTATTTCCTCTTTTTCTGCACCTTTGTCAGCAGAAGGATGTTCCCTATTTAACTCGATATTAGAAGTGCTCCGGTTATTCAATGATAGTTGCCGATTTCGATAAGAATTTTTTGATGTTTCGAAGCGTCCCTAATTTTCGAGTTGCTCTGCGCACACGTGGTGAAATCCGTGCACAGCTGTCGTCACCTCGAGTTTGGCTCCGCTCAGGTCGGCGCCCTCGAAGCAGCAGTGGCTGAGGTTGGTGTGGGATAGGTTGCAGTTGCGCAGTTTGGCCCACTTGAAGTTGATTCGGTGCAGGTCCAGGCTCGAAAGGTCGGCGCCCGTGAAGTCCGCGGCCTGCGTCAGCGAGTACGGCACTTTGATTGGTCCGCCGGGCTTTGCCTGTCCAATCCATCGTAGGGGGAGTTCTTTTTGTTTCGTTTCTATTCAATTTACCGTCATCATTTGTGGTAGCACAAATATCACTGTAATGCATTCATCTGCATTCAGTGCCATAATCTACAGCTAGCATTCATTAAAGATATGTTAGTAAAGCGAGCAGACGACTACATGGAATAATTAAATTACGGGGTTTCACGTGCCAGAACCGCGATATGAAAGTGAGGCACGCCGTAGTGGGGGACTCCGGAAATTTGGACCACCATTACAATCTACATTAATGGAAAGCATTTGTGTCCATGCCGACTACGCCCCTCTTCGCAATGGTTTCATCGACTTTGATGCAATTTCTATTTGACTTTTCACCCTCCTGTTATAAACAGCATTGGCATTGAAAGCATGTGTAAATCAAAATAGTGACTGGAATAATCTGTCACCTGATCGCCGGTTCTCCATCGAACACCTGAACGCTATTGCTTAAACTTCTTTCTGCACCGTTTCTTCTATTTTTCAACGTCACATCAGTTTTTCGAATTTCATATTTGTCATTTCGCTTAACATCTAATTGCGTACATGTGTATACATCTATGTATTTCCGCTTACAGGTATAGTGCAGTGAGCTGCAATATTTTCCTGTAACGCTGACTTTGGTGCATGTAGCAGTTTCTCATATTTAGGTGCAATGTCACTATGACTGTTTTCATGATTCTTGTTTCCTTCTGTCTCGTGTTTTATAATGTTGCCTTGCCCTCATCCTTGAGCCGTCTGGCTTGCATCATTCCTATTATTTGATTAGTTCTTTAAGTAATTCATTCATTCATTATTCACTAATTAACTAATCAACCGGTAAATAGCACATCTGCGCGAAGCTTGAGCGCACGAGCGAGCCAGTGGTCCTGCCTTGAGTCACGTGTATGCCTAGCGCTCCTGTAGAGGCAACATTCCGTGCGTATCAGAAGAAAACCGAGGCTCACAGGAACGTGGATACTTTTTTCTTAAGTTATCTGCAACTATCGAACCAGCAATGTCTCTGTAGCCTGCGTTTCAACAAGGCTCTACTAACGTTGGCTCCACGGAAGACCTCAAAGCGATCAAGGCAGAAAGCTGGGCTAGTTGGTGTGTCATCATTATTCAAAAGACAAGCGCCAAATAGCAGGGACAAAGACAGGGAAGACGACAGGACTTAGCGCTAAGTCCTGTCGTCTTCTCTGTCTTTGTCCCTGCTATTTTGCGCTAGTCTTTTGAATAATGACGGAAGATCTCCCTTACTCGACGACTGTTGATCCTTCCGCCACCTATGGTTCGCTAAAAAAAAAAACACGTATATACATACCTGGAAACGAATGTCGGCAACGGGCATCCTCGCAGTGGCGTATATGACGTCATCCCGAGTAAGCGGCCGGTTTCCTCCGCGCTCGCCAGGGCCCAAACCGAGACCGGGCTGGGCGTCGTCTTTGTCGCCGGTTCTCTCTTCCTCCTGCGAGTCGTTACCGTCGTACAGAGCTCCCTACAAAAAAAAAAGTTACCAGGGCGAACTATGGAGCTACTGGCAAGTGACGAGCAGTAGTACAACATGTACCTACAACATTGCCTTCGTCTTTCCGGATTCAAACGGCTTCGTGACTTTGAAGAACCCGCCGCGCAGTGGGTATGGCGCTGCGATGCCGAGCTCGACGAGCTAGAGCTCGCGGGTTTAACGTGCACCTACATCTAAGCACGCGAGCATTTTTTTGCGCGTCCAGTCATCGAAATGCAACCGACGCGACCGGGGTCGAACCCGGGTCCTCGAGCTCAGCCGCGATATGCCACACTCACTGCGCTGCAGCGGCGGGCGTGTTTTCCTTGAGCGCCTCTTTAACTGAATACTCATAGCGTATGGCGGGTCGAAGCACTGCGTCGCAACATGCGAGCAATGAGCGTGCAAATCACAGGCGCGTCACCTTGCTGAGGGCTTCGAGGTCTTTGACCAGGCTCTCGATCCCAAAGTACTTGGCTTCCTCCAGAACACCTGCAACAGAACAGGTTCTTCTGGAATAACTTTTTTAAAAACTCGAGTTAACACAATTCTGTAGGTACTGTACTCACGTAATGAGACCCGACAAATAAAAAAAGCAGCCTTGACGTAGACCCACCCCATTTATTTATTTATTTGTACATACTGTAGCCCCTATATGGGGCTATTGCAGAAGTGGGTTAGACAAAAAAAAGTCATACAAAAAAAGTAAACAATAACATATTAAAAATTCACAAGAAATAAGGCAGATGACACAAATGAAACGCAAAATAACAGCAACACTGAAAGTCAGTACAGAAACGAAATTGAGTGAATACACTGTAACAACAAGAAAATACATAAAATCAGGTGTGGTTAACTTTTAACAGGAAATAATCTAATGGCAGTGACCTAATTGTTCCGGGAATACACGCAATTGTTCCATACACGCATTTACTCGAGAATGCGGCGTTACGCCGACGCGAATCTCTCGCCGAATTCACAAAGCTCATCGTTCGCAATCGCGATTCGACATTGACCGGCCGCCTTCCGTAAAAGAATATGCTCAGCATCAGGATTGGCTGGAATTTCTCTTTGCGAACAATCCCTGCGCAGGACCTCTTTTGTGAGTACGGGGCCACAGTCTCCATAAAGGTGACGACGTATCTGACCTTTGTGTGCGAGTCACAGTTAAGCGTATGTCACCAAATCTGGATATGGTCAATAGGCCTTAGTTGTCCCTAAGATGACGCGTTTTGTTCCGTGTCTGCATGTGTAGTGCGCGCGCAGTGTTATTCCTGCCCATACTATTTCGTGCTGTATAAGCATATTTCACTTAAATGAATCTTCAATCTTTAATCTTTAATCTTTAATCTTTTCAATCGCGATTTTTTTTTCGCCAGACTATATCTGCTCCGTTTGCTCTATATTTCGTTTATGTAAAGTGATAAGGGTAATGCGTTGCTTGGTTCGCCTTAACCGGTGCGTCCCCCCCCCCAAAAAAAAAACAAGAGAAACGATATCCACATGGCATCCACGGGATGTGCCGGAAAGAGGATGAACACGCACCTGCTGCTGACACCCCCCTGTCGAGCACGAGCTTCTTGTAGCGAAGATAGTTGAGCACCGGCTTGAAGTACACCGGGTCACGGTCAAACATGTAGGCGCCCTGCGCGTCCCTCTTGACAGCGAAGTCCGCTGCGTTTGGTCCCTGGGAAAAGATGCCGGCGAGCTTGGAACGGGGATCCGAGGAAGTGAGCGTGGTCCTGGAAAAATACAATGTGGCTAGTTTAGAGGGGACGCCTTAGCTCGGGTGACCCTATCTAAATGCAAAAGAGAGCGAGAAATCGTTTCTTTTTCCTCGCCATACATCATCATCATCATCATCATCATCAGCCTGGTTACGCCCACTGCAGGGTAAAGGTCTCTCCCATACTTCTCCAACTACCCCAGCCATGTACTAATTGTGGCCATGTTGTCCCTGCAAATTTCTTAATATCATCCGCCCACCTAACTTTCTGCCGCCCCCTGCTACGCTTCCCTCCCTTTGGAATCCAATCCGTAACTCTTAAAGGCCATCGGTTATCTTCCCTCCTCATTACATGTCCTGCCCATGCCCATTTCTTTTTCTTGATTTCAACTAAGATGTCATTAACTCGCGTTTCCCTCACCCAATCTGCTCATTTCTTATACCTTAACGTTACACCCATCATTACTTCTTTCCATAGGTCGTTGCGTCGTCCTCAATTTGAGTAGAACCCTTTTCGTAAGCCTCCAAGTTTCTGCCCCGTACGTGAGTACTGGTAAGACACAGCTGTTATACACGTTTCTCTTGAGGGATAATGGCAACCTGCTGTTCATGATCTGAGAATGCCTGCCAAACGCACCCCAGCTCATTCTTATTCTTCTGATTATTTCAGTCTCAGGATCCGGATCCGCGGTCACTACCTGCCCTAAGTAGATGTATTCCCTTACCACTTCCAGTGCCTCGCTACCTGTCGTAAACAGCTCTTCTCTTCCGAGACTGTCGCCATACACTGCACCGATATTTATTAAGTATGTCTGGTATAAAAGAAGGTGAAGTCTATAGCAACTGTGCCGTGTAGAATTCTTTTTGTTTTGTTAGGGCGTCAATTCTTAAAGAAAGATGTTGAGATGTGCGAAACTGAAAAAAAAGAAAGCATCAAGCACTACGTTATCAAATCTGTAAATCAGTATTAAATAACGATATCGCAAGTATGTAGACAGCAATTGCTAATAAATATAAAGCGGACAAAATTGGTGTATCATACGTGGCCCTCGACTACGCCGCTAATTTGCGAGCGGTGTACAGTTAAGAGACTTTCAACAACCATGCTTAACACAGAAACACACTCATATGTCACACATTTCTTCCTTTTTAGATTCTCTAACAGACGCAATCTATAAATATAATAAATATACTAATATTATTACCGGACATCGGCCTTATAAAATTTCGACTTCTGCTTTTGGTGTAGCGTTATCGATTTGTAAACTTCGTGCTTCAATTTTCTTAAAGTACCAATTTCAGGCAACTGTTTTTAGACTATGAGGTCCAAAATGAAAGTCATGCTTCTTACGGTTGCTAGAATTTAACGTTCTCAATTGCAACACATTTCTTTCAAGTCGACCTCGAATTCAACTGTATGAAGCAGATATATTTATTCAGCAGGAGGCTTTATCTACGGGACAACTATAGTTTCCTTGTTCCAATACATGTAAAACGCGGTAATGCTCTCGTCTGATAATAGCAGATACGAATGAAATATGCTGCGATTTATGGTGTAACATCTATTACTGTTGCCGGCTGAGAAGATTCGGGCTGGTAGAGTTGGTTATAAGAGTTGTATTATTCTATTAGAGTTGTAATATGTTACGCATTGTATTATTGCGATAGTAAACATATGGACACTCCAGGCGCATTTCCGCTGTCGGTGCTGCCGGCGCCATGATGTTAGGTATAAAGTCCAAGTGCGATAACATCTATGGCCAAGGTTTGTTAATGGTGGCGCTGGCTAACACTCCCAGTCTTAGTTCTGGTATAGTAAAACAAATACCCCAGAAGATGGATGGGAAAACGGCGCCGCTGAAGCTCAGTTGGTAAAAGCATCGCACGGGTAATGCGAAGACGTGGGATCGTCCACCACTTGTGGCCAGCAGATTTTTTTTTTTCATCCATTTCGATTAATTTATGATTGTTGGCTTCTTAATCTATGAGTAATAAAAATCGGGCTTCTCGGTTCCTTTCTTCTCCTTCACACACACACACACACGCACACTCATATATATATATATATATATATATATATATATATATATATATATATATATATATATATATATATATATATATATATATATATATTTAGGGAGGAGGGGTTCAGCCTTCAACGCCCTTTGACAACTCTCTCACACAAACAGCATTTCCCGGCAAAGGATCCCCGTTACATGCCTATGGTGTATCACAAAAGAATTGAACGAATGAATGAATGTGTGGTGTTTAGTGGCGCAAGGGCCAGGTATGGCCAAAGAGCGCCAAGCCAGCACGAAAGAATTATCACTCACTTAGTGGTGGCGCAATACTGCCCGCCCACGTTGAGGAGAACCCACTCCGAGTTGCCAGGCGGCAGAGAAGGCACCGGCATTGCTGGAGCTAAAGAACAATAAGAGACAAAGAGCAAAGACTAAGACTTAAAAAAAAGATTTTCTTCAACCTACGGCCCCATGGCTTTATTTCTACTGAGCGCAACATCACTCTGCGCTGACATTTACGAGTCAAAGAAAATGCACAGGGAGTCCAAACTATCGTGTACCAAGATTTGAAAACATATTAAAATGCCACGTAGTGGGACAGAACCAAGGTAATGTTGTTTGCCGTCGCTTGGAGATACTCAGATTATTTCTTTCATTTCGCCTAATTACATACTTAGTCTCAATGAATTAATCAACTTCTCCAATATTATATTTAGATTAGAAGTGTCAATGAGAGAATTGTAGAGCAACATGAGAAACTCCCGATACAGCTTTCTGTTGCTCAATACGTTCAACATTTTGCTTCTACTATGTTTGCTTGCAAAGGGTCCTGTTTTTTTTTTTTGTATGTGTGTGTGTACCACCCCTGCTTTGCATGCCAAATTCACCTGGCAGTACCGTCAAATAAATAAATAAATAAAAATGTTTTTCCGAGCGTGAAAGACGCCCGCTATACATGCAAAATTGCGGCGCGACTGGCTGTCCGAGGCACTTTGCGTGTATTCGTGGGCTTCATTGACCCATTGAAGTGTTCCGAACGAACGGGTACAGTATCAGCCAACTTTTCCCTATGCGAAGTTCCCTATGCGCGTCGTCTGCTTCATTCGCGAAAAACAAGAAAATACATTGCTGTCTTTCCACCGCGATGACCCGCATAACCGTTCACAACAAGACTTTCGACATCCGTACTTTTCATTTTAGGGCTTGTGCGCGGCGGCATCAGGACGACTTGAGAACTACGAGGCAATAAACGCATGCCGCGTTAGGAGGTCCTCTTTCGTTTCAAGTTTGAACCTGGATGGGCTGTTTCTCGGCGCCGCCCCTGGGGGGCGAGCATTTAGTTGGAGCCGCCAATATCCTTGAGCACGCGTACCGCGAATACCCGACAAAGTGGACGCGAGGATGGCTACTGAAGATGCTTAATAGGTGGTGTCCAAAAGCCGACGTCTATGACGTGTTTCCCGTTCTCGCAATCACTTCCGCCGCATGCAACTAGCAGAAGCATAGCCTTCAAGATCTGAAGCATTTATCCAGAGGGCGCCACCACTGGGGCGTGGATCTGAACACCCCTTACCGGTCAACCAACGCACGCGCAACGTGGAACATGTGTGTTCGCTTCCCACTTGCGGTGAGTTATTGCTTCGTCCATTCTGATTTTTCTTTTGTTTATAATTTGTCCATTTAAATTTAACAAATGATTTCTCCTAAGCCTTATCTGGCTCCATTGACGGTCTTCTTCACAGGCTTTCCTCTGGTAATTTTAAAGCGCAGCTCTTAGGCGCCCTATCCTACGGCGAATGTCGGTGTTGTACCTCGTACCCGAGCGAATGAGTACAGCGAAAGATGAAAGCGAACGCGGAGAGCAGCGGGGGAGGAAAGACGGCGATAGCGAAGAAAGCGTGAGGAGGAAAGCGGAGGAGGAGAGTGCAGCGGAACCATGAGGCGGAAAGGGGAGGAGGAAGGTATGGCGAAAGCGTGAGAAGAAAAGCGTAATGCCGAGCAAGGCAGGCTTTGCGGCGACGACGGCTACGAGATGGCGCCAAAGTAGCAAGCGTCGGCTGTTTGGAAACAAAACGCTGCCTGAGCGGAGATCTGTCTGGGGTTGCTGCTGTGAGTTGCGCCCACGCGTCACCTACGCGCTGCCTCTCACGATCTCCCCATTAGGGAGGCGGTCGTGGCAGACTTCGCTCCCTTTGCAACGTGCCACATGAAACAGATCGTCCTCGCCAGGCATTATGCCGCGATATGAAACTACGTATAGAGCTGCGTTCAAATTTCGATTTAAGGAGTACCGTAATCGTCGGTGATTTTCTTTCTGTTTTCTTTTTCCTTTTTATAGAAAACGCTGTATGGAGGAGCTGGTACTGATTTCTTAAGCATGACACCGAGTTAGGCAAGTTCGGTGACTGTAAGCGCTCGGCATCCTAAGGCTGCCAACGCAAAATAAATTTGATCTTCTTCCTTCGCGAGAATCTAACAGACGAGCTGCAGCTTACCAGAAATGAAGTCCCCGCCCGACGAGACGTAGAGGACGTCCATATTCCTGAAAGGCACCGAATTTTGCCGTTAAGTCAACTATTGTAGCTCTACACGCTACATGCTATATTGAGTAACACCGAGATGCGTTTTTTTCCTGCAGGTAAAATAAAAACAGTTTCGTGCTTGCCGCTGCTCTAATATCGCTCAAATTCGCAACAGATCACCATTTTATGGTCCGTATCGTTAAAAATTACGCGTGGTACTGTTGTTCGCGGCATTTGTCATGTTATACTGAGCGATGCGAACTATAAATTGAGGGGTCTTGCTGCGAAGATTGAACGCGAACAAGGAATCGCTATGCGCGAAATTGATTTGATTGATTGATTGATTGATTGATTGATTGATTGATTGATTGATTGATTGATTGATTGATTGATTGATTGATTGATTGATTGATTGATTGATTGATTGATTGATTGATTGATTGATTGATTGATTGATTTGCAGGGCGGAATGCAGCGCCTTGCATTGCCTGCAGGCTATGCAACGCTCTGAATCCACTTAGGCGCTAGGGTTAACGCGAGTGGCATCTGAGGACTTGCCTCAGCTCGTCGATGCTTCTAATCTCGCCGCCATTCTTGGTGAAAAGGCGCCTCGCTTGAAGGCCGAACTTGGCACCGATCTCCTCGAGCAGCTTGTCCAGAGAAGTCGGGACGGTGAACACCTTCACAGACGATAAAGTGATGAATGGCGTACAAATCACAAGACGACGTATGCGCGCATACAACGTACAGCCTTTACAAACAAAAAGAAGTGGCACCACCGAGAGTGCTCACGAACTTTGTCAAGCACTTGCTAAATTTTGCCTAGGTCTTTCATTTACCACAAGGTCTAAGACTTTCTTTGATTTACTGCAAAAAATAATAAATAAAAAGAAATAAAATGAATAGTTGGAATAATCATGTTAGTATTTAGATGTCTATACGCTGTGACATATAACTAATCCAAAGACTCCAAACAGAATATTACGACCTACCTGCCATTCAGTGTTGTTTCCGTTGCGGTAGACGAGAATTCGTTTCGAGTCATTCGCGTCCGGATCTGCATCTTCATCAGTTCGCGGTCGTTTAGCATTCGACATGTCGCTTAGCTTGATCGAAAGCCACAAGTAAAACGAGTTGTAAAAAATGCACAGAACGGTGCTATAGAACGGCTGCACGCAGGAGCACCACAGCACGCGACATCCCTTCGAAATCGCGCGCGGAGATTGTGGTGATGATGACAGTTCGGCTCTCTCACCCACTTCTTTTACGGCCTCCGAGAGCGGGCGGGGGGCAGGGCTTGCGCGGAAGAGGAGGAGGAGGAAAAGAAGGAAGGAAAGGTAGGGAGGTCAACCAGACGCATGTCCGGTTGGCTACCCTACACGGGGGAAGGAGCTTATGGGATAAAAAGAAAGAAAGGACAGGGAGGGAAGAAAGTACTCTCAGTGTGAACAGGTGCGGTTGTCTATCACTTCACGCCTATAATGGGTCACTGAGGCAGGTCAGTCGATTTCATGGATCGTAGCCATGCCCGCGTCGCTTTGTGCGTATTGTCAATCACATAAGCAATGTTTTCTTGTATATGGGCAGACAAGCGACGATGGCTCGAATGGAGTTTTTGTCGAAAATAAGGGAAAATAATATAGAAACGGCTATGCTTTGTACCGACGGCTTCGTAACGATAGTAAAGGAGACAGAAAAATAAATGCAAAGAAAACTGATATTTTAGGCGCCGTAAAACTTCATAACGTTGCGACAAATTATGAAATGTCCTTCGGTTTTGCATAATACATGGCCTTCGAGACATCTATGGTGCGTTGTTGCAATAGTGCGGTGATTTTTAATCTCAAAGTTCGTACGTTTGCCGTTTGCGAAGGTGAGTTAAAGCCACCAAAACCAATTCGAACAACATGTAATTTAAAACGAGCAGTTCTGAATATCATTTGGGTGTAAATTATCTTTGTTTATGAAATGATCAAAACGAACCTAAAAGCGACGTTAGCGCCACATTAGGAAGTGCGGAGATAGTCGTAAACAAGCTCCCGCGTTTCTTCTTCTGGCACTTCCGGTATTAATGGCGTTCGATTGAAAGAAGCAGACGAGCCATGGATGCCTCCCGCCGGGGCATATATGACGCTGCCCTGATGGGCATCTTGTCCAACGAAGGTCAAATATATCCGTTCCTAGATGCCATCTTCGATTTCCTTTATCGCCGGTGAGTAATCGATCTGTTACACACCCTCTGCTAGAGTCCGCCGATTACGGCGCGCGGTCGAAGGCTGCGCAGATCCGCATCCAAGTATTGAAATTGGCAAACAGCTCGTATTAAAGACATTGCGCTCAATGATCACATCTGCTAACAACATGCTAGCGAAATGGAATGACAGCTGTGTGGGATGGCGGCACTAAAATGTAACTTTGCGACGGTGTTGTATCTACTGAAGCAGCATTCCTAATCGACTGGTTGCTTTAGGTGCAGAGGCGATCTCTTCTTTTCCTCCAAGGTGAACTAGTATTTTCGACTTCTTACGAATAGTCTACGCACTCTGCTTGTATAGACATAACATAAGCTCCTAAATTGGCCCGATAAACGCGTTCTTTCATCACTGCTTGATCACCGCGCGGCTTTGTTTACACTGCAGACGACGATTGGCACCGTACTGACTCGCGAGATCTCGCGCGAGCACATGCGTTCGATCGTCTGCTGCCGTGTCTCGTGCTTTAGTAGGTAGTAGATGACGTACTCAATTTTCTATATTCTCGCATCGTCACCAATGGAGTTGGCTTTGTACGTTACTAGCGCATGCTTAACCGGTGTCTACGTGGTACTTTCAGGTTTTTTTTTTTTTGCCAACTAATGTCACATTATTGTAGCTGACTTGCAATACATGTTGAATGGAAAGGTGGCCTTGATAAAGTCGCCGAAGATATTAAGGAACCATGCCTTTGTGATTGATAACTGCTTGGTTGAATGGAGAAAAGAAAGGGGAAAAATTGAAATAAGTGCAGTGAAACATAATTCCTGGACGCATGCATTATGATCTCGTGTGATTAATCACATGAGAGATAATATTTATACGTTCCAAGTAGTTGAACAGCTGATCGCTTACTACAATCTCTCTAACAGACAAGCGTTAACATTTTTCTCCCAAATAAATGCCATATGTGTAAGGTTAATGCCAGAAAATATCTAGGGCCTTAAGCCTTTTTATACCATTATACGTTATATTGCTGTAGATGCACACTTTTCAGGACATTAAACGTTGCAATAACAAAAGATGCAGTGAACTCCATAAGTTTCACAATGCTAATATATATCACAATGCTAATCTATATATATATATATATATATATATATATATATATATATATATATATATATATATATATATATATATATCAAGCAAAATTTTACAAAAGAACACTAAAAATATTAGTAAACATGCGCTTTACGTTGAATATATATATCTATAAGCTTGCTTCAGAAATCTTTCACCGGTGAAAGGCCTGCAGCCATAACTGCAAACATTGGCAGCGAGAGTACGCATTCGAAGGCCAAATGGGCTGTGAGCAAGCTCTGCGCTTCAAGTTGCATTGAGATTTCATGCCATTAAGTATGTCCAGGCAGCACTGCGTGAATGGCATTAAACTTTTAAGGCATTAAACAAGTAATTAACTAATGCCTGTGGGGCATTAGTATTAATCTTGCTGAACACTATACAGCCTCTTAATATAAAGCCCAGCGTTCGACAGAAATAAGTGCTCTAGCCTACTCAGCTAAGTAATTATATTAAAGGACATATACTGCCATTAGTAAAGCGTTCGAAGGTTTCAATGCACAACAGATCTCATTTGTGTTCTTTCGTTTATTGCATTTCTTGTGCAGTACTGACTTCTACCGAATCAAGTCCTCTCCCTCCGACAAGCTTGGATTTTCTCCAGGTGTCGCAAGGCGCATAGTGAGAGCGGTAGGTGTATTCGGAGTTGTCCTTATGTGCATATTGAAACGTAGTAAAATGAAAAAAAAATTAACGCAACTCAGAATTTTATTGCTTTATACAAGACACGCCTGCAAGGGCGTGCATGGATTTAGTGTTTCAAATTTTTCAAAAATGTGCTTTTAACAAGATAATTGAGGGGTGACTTACGAACATGCTATCGCTACTAAAAGCGAACTGCAACAAAATTTCAGATTACACCTACTAAAAAGCCTAGGTTCAGGTAGTAGAAAGTTCTTTAATTCTTTACTAGTAACAAATTTCGAATCATTCAGCTACGGTTAAAGCTGTATAAAACAAAGGGCTAGAGTTAAAATTACACAAATTATTTCACTATAGTTAAATTTAAGCCAGTATCTCTGGAATCCTCTTTGAACTAAAAGGCCTGTTTGTGCATAAAACAATGCAGACACAACTGGTTTATTATTATTTTAAATGTGTTTGATCATTCAGCGATTCAGTACAATTGTGCTTCAGTTTTTTCTTGTGCAATTCCACCATCGTATTCTCTATTGATCACTTCAGGGATACCTCTTCACATATGTGTGACCTAACGACCAGTGTGACATGATCATTGACATGATACATGCCCTGTTCACTGGTTTATCCAGCCAACGCGTACTGGAACGCCAACACAACACTCTCTGCTGCCCTTGAACCTATTCAAAATCTCGGTGCTCATTCTATTATATCAAAATATTCTCGTTGTACCAGTGTTTCATTCACAAAGAGTGGATTGCCTTACCTGAGGTTTCACAGCACCCATACAATTCTCTCGCCTTTATCTGTACCACAACATCTATCAATATAATTCCATTTGCAGAAGTGTTCGTTTTCCTCATGTCACGAATGCATCATCGCACTTGAACCATAGCTTGATAGTCGGTGCTGTTTTGCTGAATTATTATGTATAAGAAATGCTTCAGCTTCAAAACCAGCAGTGAATGACACAACCTATTCGCCTTCAACCCCGATATCACCAACATCAAGAGCTTCAAAACTGCCATTCATTAAGTCATGCATTAATACTGTAAAGTAAGCAATATCGCTTCAGACAAGGAAAATCCTTTTTAGTGTGCAGAATGTACAAGGAAGGAAAGAGGTGACAGGACAGAGTGCACTCCCACCCTGTCCTGTCTTTTTTCTTCTTCTTTTTTTTCTTTTCATTCTGCGTTGCGCACCCTAAAAATGATTTTCCTTGCATGAAGCAATGTTTCATCAAATGACCAAAGCAGCCACCCATTTGAAGTAATATTACCATTATCTTCTTACTGCAAAGTATTTTGTAACTCCCCACTCCTCCTTCATGTGAAGCTCCCGCGCATTGAAAATATGTCTAATAACTAAACGGATAAAATTATTACCATATTTACTCGAAAATAGGTCAAACACTAATATAGGTTGGCCCTTGTGTATTGAACTCACCGTGAAATAAAAAACAGTATTGTTCGAATATAGGTTGACCCATATCCCTAATTATTACCTTTATTTACCATAAGCATTGGCTTCTGAACCTTCCTTGTTGATGCCGCAAGTGGCATCCATGTTGGCACTGCTGGAGAAATGCCAGAGGCATACTCATAGCTGTCAAGTTCATTGGATATGCAGCATTTCTTAATGCCAGTCTGGATAATATCCAGGCTAAATTTACAAGGGTCACGATAGAGGAACTCTGATAGCTCGGTACTTTGCTAGCTTGGTTCGCGGATAACAGCTCATCTTGAATCACATTTACGAAAGAAACAAAGGACATGACCTATATTCAAATAAATACAGTATATACCTGAAAGTGATTGTCCGAGGAATGCGCTCTAAGAGAAACTTGCTCCCTTAGGGGCTTATCTTGTTTCCAATCAATAATCATCATCTATCCTGCCTGCTTTTCCTTCTTTAATGCATGCCGAGTACTTTCAGGTTGTAAATGGTATGTGTGTATTAGTTTGACATGGTGTTAGACAGGAAAGTTGCAAGTGCCAAATCTTGAAGAAAGGAAATGCGCACCAGAAGGATGATGATTACCCTGTGGGGATAATTTAAGCTCCAAAAGATGCAAATGTTTTTTAGAGGGCTTTAGTGCGATACAACTTTTGTGCAATACATTTGTGTTGTGATACATAAGTTTAGTGCTATACACTGGTGCCTAACTTCCCCATCTTTACAGGCCTTCGAGTCGTACAACAAGCTTGCAAATGAGGCCCAAAAGAAGGCAGGCCCTGCTGCCCCGGTCATAACCCAGCCTGAAGGTTCGTGCATAAATCTGCTCACTTACGAGCATTGGATAAGGTTAGGACTAGTACCGCGGGCTTAAAGTGCTTCTGTGCCATGCTGTTATTCCGAAATCTGGCCAGAAGTGGCCAAATTCTTTTTTACTCTGGAATCCTTTATGAAAAACAGTGTACAATGCAATACAATGTCATTCATTTGGATACGCACATACGTAAAATGTGCCGATTCACCTGAGCACATTGCGCTTGTTTGGCAGATCGGGCAATTCATGGGGTTAGAGCGTACAGTTTACACTTTCACGGAGAAAAATATTTTGTGTACTATATGTAGCACTAGCATTTGGAAAAAATGGAAAACAACGCAATGGAAAACGAACAACTCACTCAACATCCACTGAATGAACATCAACAAAACAACTAAATTCAAATAAGAAAAGTGAAAAAATTTTCTCGGGTAAGGAAAAATTTCAGATAATTTATATGGCAACTACAGTACATTATTTTTTTTTTGTGGGCAATGTTTTAAGCATTTTTTGTTGAAAATCTTTACCATTTATAGGAAATTTAAAGCTTCATAGTGCTGTAGTACAAAGATATGAAACTTGAAAAGTGTCATTGTATGAGGAAACTAAAAGTGCTAAAAAATATGAAGTATAGTCAAGAAGGTGAGCTGATCCTTGACTGCTTTCTCCAGAAATGCGAGAGCGAAACCAGCCTGCCCATCTCACAGAAGTGTACTCGATCAAAAATAAAGCGAAGTTGATCGTGACAGCGCATTTGGAACCATTTAAAGGTGCTTTCAGGACAACTGCTGTATTTGATTGAATCTAAACCAACTTTTATACTAAGCCAACAAGCAAAAGGTTAAATTATTTACTGTGACATTTTTTACTTCACTAATTGATTTCAGTAACCGTAAGGTGGATGCGTTGGGGCATCACAATACATTGGCTTTGTCTGTTTGTGTGATTGCTGCAGCTGGCGCAAGCAAGTGTAGCATCAATATGCGCATGTACAACTCTTGTTTACTGCTTTATGAGCAACATCATCATACCCTAACCTTATTGCTATCACAATGTCAGTAAGTTTTGCTCTGTGTCATGACATCACGTCATTTAGTGTTGCTAGGTGTGGCATTTCGAGGCCAGCCTCATTATCAAATTAAGATATCTTACAAGTGTTTCCCAGCCTTCACACTTCCTAGGTGTCATTACATGTGAGAAGCATGCAGTACAGTTTTTAGAACTACGGAAATAGGTGTCTTAAGATTCTTTTAAATGTGTTGCTGTGTGTTGGCAGACAACATAATGTTTCCTGCACATGCGTACAAGTACTCCATACTGTAGGAGAACATTTGAGCTTTTAATGGCCAATTGCAGTAAAACTTTGGACTACGTGAAAAGTCTAGCTTCAAATAGTTCATTTAAAGCAGCCTCGCTGCAAAATTTTACATTCTAATTAAGAGTGGATGCATTATGAAAGGCTCGCAGAAATATAATTTTTTTATCACTAAAACTAGCTAAATGTCTAGCCATCACTGCTTGCCTTAAATGAATAGAACCTAGAATGTTGAAAACTTGGGGCACTGCCAGGGCATGACCTTCGAGATTGGGTAGCACTTGAGGCACACTGAAGATCTCAGAGGCCATGTTAAATGATAAGCTGAACAAATTAGTAAGAATTTATGGTACGAAAAGGCAGACCTACAGTATGCCAAGAGGTGGGAAGAACAGGAATGACAACACAGACATCGACTAGGAGGTGAAAGGCAATGTGAGTTACAGTCGCAGTGCACGCTGTGTGGTCAATTCAATATTCAAAGCACCCACGCTTCGAGAGCAAACACATTGCGTGCATACATTATGCACATGCATGTGTGTGGAAGGGCAGCATACTCCTCATTCTTCTTGGCCTTCTGCCAAGCACAAGTGGCTTATTCAAACTACTCAAGTTTTGCGTCAGGAAATTCGTAAAGTACAGTGTGCACATGAGCTACTGACATGATAGCTTCAGATTGTAATTTGAATATGTGAGAAAACATAATTCTGTAATGAGGAAAATCAACGACAAAGCCTCAATCGGAGGACAAATATTCACGTGTATGTCAAAAAAGGTATATGTGGGATAACCTTGAGACATTCATGGCAGAATACCCAAAACAGGTCCATGTGGGATATGCTTGGGACATCCATAACAGAATATCCGGAACTAGATGTCCAGCGGATGTCCTATTTGTATACAAAATGGGGCATGGTCATTGGGACATGATTCGGATGTGTCATGGACAAAATGTTTTTGCTGGGAAGTGCTGGGTAGGCAAGAGTGCAGGGATAGATTAGGTGTCAGCCCCAAGAGGCATGGTCAAAAGCTAGATGTGGCATCCACTGCAGAATTCCATGGTGAGGTGAGTACATTGCTAGGTACTCGTCTTCACCATGAATTAGCCAAATGAATACGCGTAACAAAACTATTTACAGGATGTATTTAAACAGAGGGAGCATTAAGAGAGACAGAAGAGAGCATAGCCAGGCTGTGTCGAGTTTTCGTAGTCTTCGCAGTGGTCGACATTCCCTTTTGTCTTCACTTCACCGCAACAGTATCAAGAAACGAAGTTATGCAAATAAATGTGGTGAGGCATATCTTATACGTTTAAACTTTCTGATCCACTGATGGAGCTCATGACTGCTAACATTACTGAATAACTTGAACCACTAAGAGAGGAGAACAGTCTCAATTTTATTTATTTTCTTCTTAACCTTATGTTAGCCCTCGACCTCAGATTAATATATTTACCCACTTTGTCAACGAGGCACACACAACATTGTCGAGCCCATCTTATGACTTTTTTCCATGCGCAGTATCTTAATTGTAACTAAGCCTTACCTGTGATAGTTGGGTCTTGTTATAACAAAGTTACATCCAACACATTTGTACTTTTGGTATATCCGATATTCATTATAAGCACACACCTATTGAACATTAATATAATCAAGATTTATATTTCCTTTGTTATAACCGATAATTCGTTATATCTGTGTTCACTATATTGAGGTTCAGGGGCACATATAGCTTAAAACTTTGTTTATTTCCTCATATGCAGAGCACTGATGTCATGTTTGTTGTTGTATTTTGTTCTTATTTGTAAGTTTTACATGCCTCTCCTGCTTAGACCATACTGCAGTCCACAAGTATGTCTCAAATGACTGAAATAACTTGGGCTAACTAAAGTTTTGTTGCGATTGGCGTTGGCCACGGGACGTTCACTGTGCTCTCTTGGTCTGCGTTTGCAGAGTTGCTCCAAATCGCCACTGAGGTTGAAGTTGAGACCACCACCTCAGACGATACGCTTGAATCAACTACGAGTGAGAGTGTGGCAGCTGAACCGGTGGAGACCGTTGCCACCGCCGCAAAGTCAAAGTCCCAGTGCTCGCAGAAGGGAGACGCTGGCAACATCGAGCCCACAGAAAACGGCAAGGCGGATGGCCCCAGCATCAGCGCCCCAAAAGCAGGCGATGAAAATGGGGATCCTGACTATGATCCGTAAGTTGCGCTCACGTATGATTTTGTAAACCCTCATAAACATTGTAACAATTTAACCTGAGCAGCGAAGAGGTGTACATCGCATTTGTCCGCTTTGGATGCTCTAGCATGCAGTTTACAGAACTGCTTTATATATCTATTTTGGATGCAGGATTAGAGATTCATAAACTTTATGCTTTCATATTGTTTTTAACTTAAACCGATTGTCTGCAATTTTTGTAACTTGTGGCCCTAAATCAAGCTGCTTTTTTTTCTCACTTTCTCTTTTATATGCAAAAAATGGCATTAAAATCAGTTCAGTAGTTGTCTGATATGAGAGCATTTCAGCGTTCCGATTGTAGTTGAACAGTGAAACAGTGGTTGGCAACAAGCTAAATGCCCCGCCAAACATTACACCTTTAATTTTTCTATCTATTCCTTATTGCATAACCCATAGCTTTCTTTCAGGCCTGGGGGAATAGTAGTTTCTAGGGCTGAATCTGATTGAATATTAAATCCCTTTTATATAATTAACGACCATTCTTCTCCTCAATAACATTAAGCAATCATATCCCGGTATTCACAGTGTTAGCAAGTTTCTGTCACTACACAGCACATTATGAAGCTAGTAGTACTGAATAATGTTCAGACGTTATGCAGTCATGCATTTTCACATGAAGTGTAAGAAGGTGGTTTTTCAGGGCCAGTTAGCATCTCTATTTGCCATTAAAACTAAACTGGAAATGTACATTGTCTGTGGTAGTGTCAGAGAGAAATTAAAAAAAAGAAAAGCTGACTTTTTAGTGGAGTCCTGAAAAGTGTGTAGATGTATGCGCACTGTCTTAAGCACATTTGTGAAAAACTTGAAAAATGAACGTGAGTGCGTAGCCTTCAGGCTGCATGCATGAGTCCCAGCTGCAGGTATCACAGGAACCGAGCGAGGTATGTTTGTAGTGTGACGTCATGACATGTTCACCTCCTGTTTAATGAAACCAAAAACTGGTTCGTAGAAACGAGTACAGTCAACTCCTGCTAATTCAACCCTCACGGGACCACGAGATTTGGTTCAGTTATTCTAAAGGTCAAGTTAACAAATGGCAGCAAAATTAACAAATTCAAATCTGTTTCTTTTTTTTCTTTTTTTGCTTCAAAGAGCCTGTAGTGTCAATTTGTTTCTTGCTCTTGAAGTGCCACTCAAACAGCATAAGGCAAAGAGTGCCGGCATGTTTAAACATGTGCTCAGTACGACACGGCACAAAACAAGTGCCAACAGATCGCTTCACGGGTAGAAGGAACCACTGAAAAGTGTGAAAAGTGTGAAATTTGAAAGAGTTTGACACCTAGGGAAAAGCAGCCTCATCTGCTGAATTTCTTGCATTTTTAAGCTTATGGTAACCACTGCACGCCTAAGAGGGTGTGGGGAAGTGGTTCAATGGGGATCTAAATAACCGAAGCAACATGCTTTTGAGTTCAAACTGGACGAGTTTTTCTTCCATAGCAATGTACGGTTTCTCGCCAAGACACTTAACTGCTTTCAGATTAGGTGAACAGTCGAGTGAACGGGGGTCGCCTGTATCATAGTAAATTATTTAGAAAGCAAACCAGCACTTGCCAGTATCTTTCTTAAGGTTTAGAGGGTTAGGACCTTCATTGAACCTAATAACATGCCAAGGCAAAAGTGCCATGCCATTTCTCCTTTGGTGCCCTTGTCTGTTGTCGATGTACACTCCTTGTCAAAAATTTACAGGCTATGTTGCCTGCAACAACGAGTCTGTTTAAAGCAGTTTAAAGAAATCTCTGTAGCATGCAATAAGTTTTAATGCCCTCTAGAATGAAAGGAACCCTCATACTCATGATCCAGAGGTCTGTGTTGTCAGGAGCACCGCAGGTACTCAAGTAGACAGCCAAGCGACATACATGGCGCAGGTGTGTAGTGACCCGTATTGCTCTTTTTGCAACTTCTTATGCTACTGCAAGCTTGTAAAGGGCACGTAAAGCATTTGCAGTACATCTTCAGTGTGCAGGCCAAGTTTCAGAGCCATCCCGAGAGCTACAATGGTGCCATCCGCGACAACTACTGCTGGAGCCAGAGCATTCGAGACCTCGATGTCCGAGTCAAGGTACGGAACCTCTGAACAGATAGCAGGACACGTCTCCAGATATAATGATAGTTGGCTGTTGAACTGCAGACAGAAAAAAAAACAAAATGTTTAGAATATCACAAGTAATTTCTAAAGATGAAAGAGTTACTGCTAAAGTATCGTCCAAATTTGGTAAACCACACACTGTCTTTCAAAGGAAAACTAATAGTAATGGTAATAAATATGCTACACTAGCTACTCAAAATATGCATGCACAGGCAGTTTAAGCACTCTAGGGGACACAGTTTATGCAACATAAAATAAAGTTGTGAAGCAAATAATTAGCAAAAGCTTCTTAACTTTTCTGCTATTACGATTATAGTAAAGGGTTATATTGGAAACATCAAAAAAGTTCGGCAGCATGTTACACTCCTGTAACACGTGAAGGCGAAAGCCTGCTGCACACTTGGTAATGCACCGCATTGCATCGTTGCATTGCTGCTTTTGCAGTATGGCTTCTTTGGCTCGCCTTGTACGCTTAGCTGCAGCTTCGTGCACTCGTATAGCGGGGTCAGACTCGTGTCAACAATGTTTTTCTTCGACATTGTGTTGCATCCTCTCAGCACGGGATTGAAACATCTGCTGTTCTGTGTGCTGTATGGGTGATTTCAATGAATGTATGCACTGTTTGCTTCACTTTGCTAAGCGCTTGTAGCCTCAGCCCTACGGGGGTGTGAGCAATTGCATTTTTTGCTTGCTACCGAGGATATGAGCCATTGAGAAGGTCACATGTTTTTTTTTTACCACTCGACTAGGTGCCGCATTTCTGTGCCTTGTATGCATGATTCCAGTAGATCTGTACACTGTACACATCAGTTTGCTGAGTGCTTGTAGCCTCTGCATTAAGAGAGGGATAAGCCATTGCATTTTTTGCTTGCTCGGGGGGGGGGGGGGAGTATGAGCCATTGCTGATGATGATAGTTTTTGTACCATTGGACAAGACGACGCGTTTTTTTTAAGGACATCGGGCATATGAGTCGCTTAAGGCTCTCGCCTTAATAAGACAATCATATTTAAACACAACTTCACTTTGTTTCTTTCTCACGGAGTGCTTCTCTTCCGAAACACTCATCAAATTTGACACTCAGTTAGCTAATTTTGCATTCAGGGATGTGGATTTCAACACGTCAAGCCCTCATTGTGATTTGTAAATATCTTGAAACAGGAGCATTCCAGGTGAAACAAAATGAATTTATCTTTGTATATGAGTGTCTTAATATTTCAAATTTAAACATATTACCATAATTATGATTGTGGGAAGGTTATTAATAAGTTCTTGTTAATTATGCATTAGATTGCTCTAATTGTTGGTCAATATAATCTCTGCCAAAGCTCACAAACCACCTGCGCAAACAGAATTTGTTAGCTTTAGCTTTTAGTTTAATTTTGAAGACTATATTCAAAGGCATCAACATTTATTTACCCAATTGAAATGTGGCGGCCTCACGGTCGCACAGCAGCAGCCAGGCACCCTTTCCCCTTTTGATTCGATAAAATATTATCGCGGAGTGTGCGGGAAAGGGAAGTGGTGCGAGGGTGTGCAACCGAGCCGTTGAGGCTGAACGAACACAAAAATAAAGTGAGTTGTTGCTTGTTCTTGAGGAACGCATCACTCGCTTCTTTCTGCTGATTTCCAGCCAGGCTCGCTTCCCAAACTACAGAAATATCAAAATAAAAAAATTCCTGTGGTTATAGTGCTACAGTGAAATGGTCTATAATGTATTGGGCTGAAAAAACGATCAGTGATGATTGTCAGTGATGATTGTATAAACAAATAGCCAAAATCTTCTAGAAACTTATTCACATTAATAAAAGAATCATGTGCATGAAGGTGTGTATTTGTTGCAATGAAAATATTTAGGTAGCGTTGTTTTATTCTGCAATTCTATAGAGAGCAGAGCTGTTAACCAGCACATCTGTGGCAGCTCTAACAAACACAGCACGACAGCATGTGCGTGTTAAAGAGGTATAACAGTTGGCGTTTTGCAATGAACACTTGATTGCATCATGAGTGCCGCGCCCTTTGCACCGGCATCCTTGCATCAGTGGTGAAAGACCGACCACCACAAAAACGGGCGAAAATGTAAAAGAAAGAAAGCTTCTCGCTTTAACAAATGTTGAGGACAGTGTTTTCTTAGAGAAGCTATGCCAAATCATACAGGAAATTCATATAAAGAAACCCACGATTTTCACTGTATGACTGCCCTGCCAAAGTCTGCTGTCATAATTTCATCGTGTCCAACCCCAATGCTCGTGCTCCTCTATTAGGTCGGCTCTGACGTGACGTCGCGAAACCAGGTCCGAGTGACCATTCACCCCAACCACCTCAAGGTGGAGCTGCTGGACCTCGTGACAAAGACGTGGGCGGTGCACGTTGATGACGACCTGCACTCCCGCATCAAACTCGACGAGTCCATCTGGACCCTGGTGCCCGGGGACCACGTACTGGTGAGTGCAATGCGAGTTATACTGGAGCTCTTCCCCAACTGTGCTTCAAGTTGTCACAGTATGCATTTATGTTTTCTATTAACTGCATAATGCCTACTGTCACTGTGCACCTTTGCACGTCTGCCAACCTGCAAAATTTCAAGTTCGTAATGATCCCCTGGATTCATCCCTGTCCACGCCCTCTCCTAGGGGCGCGGGAAGAATATTAATTTTCTTTTTCTGTGCTGCCTTCTTTATTCCTTGCTTCATATTCTGCTTGTCTGTCCAGGCACCTACAAATTGTCACATGCCTAGTTGCACGTGCCCAAGTTGTCTATTTAGGCGCATACCCACTGTTGCAAAGTGGCATGGAAAAATTTACATACAAACATACTGAAAAGGGAGTGCATGAAGTTCCCAAAGAATGCTAATCGCATCAAGAGAGCTCTAGAAGTTGACCAATGGCGTAACTAAACCCTGTGCTGTCGCAATCCAGCTCCATTTTACACGTTCACTTAGTCATGGGGAAACCAGCACTGAACCTACGCATGCCAACAGCAGTGCCGGAACAAGCCGCCTGACGTATGGAGGAGACACTTTTACGTAGCAAATTGTGAAATTTCACTGCTTATCTTGAGGAACATGCGTCCCATTCTGAGCTGATTGAGCACTGGCGTGTTAAAATGTCGGAGTGCATGCACCCTTTGCAGTGTGCATGGCCGTGGACAGAGCTTGGCTAGAGGCATCGAGCTAAAGCAAAAGTTGGTACAGGTGCACATCTGTTATCGTCCTGAAAATTTCATGCCATTTCCATGGCCTACATACCAGATGGTGTCGCCATATTCTATTTGTGCACTCAACTACCATAGCACCTCCTGGTTCCACGTAGACCAAAAAAATTTTTTTTTAAATCTTTGTTGTTCAAATTACAGCTCTGAAAACCTGTACATATGTGTCGTTTTAAATCCTTGTTTCGCATATGTGGCACACATTTTCCAATTTTACAGCTGTTCAGAGCTGTTAGCAGAAGTTCACCTCTGTCATGTTGCCACTATTGACTGCAGCTTTGTTTGTATGTACGGTCTTTGTCAAGAGTATAGGGCCTCATTTCCCCTGACTGCGAGTCTGACTGTGGACAATGCAGTCAAAGACAGTGCAGTCACAGACTACAGGGACACGAAGGAAAAAAATTGTCATGCTGCATTTTGAAAGATTACGATTCCGTAATAACAAATTTGTCATTTATAGCAAGAACAGAACTTTAGCAATTGAGAAAATTACAAAAAAAGAAATGGAAAATCATAGTGGCGCCACCTGTAGTGTACTGTGGTAACTCTCATATATGAGTGCGCAATGTGTCATGACCTGCGAGATTTGCTGGTACCGGAAAATGAAACTTAATGCACGCTGCCGATGACATAGGCACGCTTGTGCTGCAGGGAAGCTGCCTTGCCGGACGCCTACTCCTCACGATCACACTTGCCTTGCGGTTTTTCTTGTTCACATAGGATGTAGCAGCCAGGGAATGTGTGTTGTATTGAACGTTAATGCTGAAAGGTTGTGTTTTTCGTGAAAGTATTAACTGTCAAACAAGAATCACTACTGTATTCGATCATTTTTTGTGTCATCGATCGCGAACGTTGGCTCCAGGAAATCGTACAAAATGGGATTGCATCAATGAAGTTCTACTATACTTACAAACGAACAATCTGTCAAACTAGCGTGACTGAATATTTTCCTTTAGTGTCCCTTTGAGGAAGTTTCTTCGGTATGCCATGGGGTCACAACGCCTGTAGGAATGAAAAAAACTTGCATACTAACTGTCAAAGTGCCTGTATTGTAAGGAGCGCCAAGGAAACTGCACCACGCAGCCGGACGACATAAGTAATAAAGGCACAGAGTAGTCTGTATTTTTGCAAGAGCCCTTACATTTTACGAGCCCACCGCTTTTATCGAAATGCCATTCATCAACTTCTTGTCCTTGCGTTTTCGTCACAATGAGGGTTCACTTTGTACACCACAAGTGCCTGGTCCGATTCCAGGTGAACTTGGAGAAGGCCACCGAATTGTGGTGGGACCGACTGCTCGTGAACGAGCCCAAGATCAACATTCGTGCCATCGACCCGACCAAGCCCTTCGAGGACCTAGACCCAGAGTCTCAAGCCAAAATCCAGGAGCTGACTTACAACAACCTCCTCAAGCAGGCTGGGCGCAAGACTCCCCAGGAAGAGGTTCGGTGACCCCTTTCCTCCTCTTATATCCCTTTCAGTAGTGCCGTTCACTCACTTTTGCATACATATGTAAATTGGCATTGCCAATACTCTCCAGCATAAGGCTTCCTGCAAATGTTACCCTAGGGAACTCTGGTGCCGCCATCGTTTAGCTACCATGGGAAGTACATGGATTTGTCCGATTTCTGTGCTTGTGGCTTGAAACATTCTTGTGACGTTATTTATTGCGCTTCCTCTTTCAACATTTCCATGCACTCACAGTATTCTAAAGAGCGCAAGGAAATTTGTCTCTTTGCACATGCGTAATCATTGTGAATTGTTGCATTTGTAAGACAGTATGCTGTTGAAAACAACAGATTTGTAAAGCTAAAAAAATTATGTGGTTTTTTGTGCCAAAACCACAATTGGATTATGAGGCATGCCGTGGTGGGGGACTCTGGATTAATTTTGACCACCTGGAGTTTTTTTATGTGCTCCTGAAGTACATGGGTGTTTTTGCATTTTGCCCCCATCAAAATCCGGCTGCCATGGCTGGGATTTGATCCCCCGACCTTGTGGTTAGCAGTGCAACATCAAAGCTACTGAGAAATCATGGCAGGTCTCAATTCACGAAGTCAAAAAGCCGTTAAATGTCAAAGAATGAGGTTCTGGCAAATCCATTTATACTACCCGTTATTCCTATGCTGGTGGAACCGTTGCACTTGCAGCTTCCTTCCGGTAATTTTTGTGGGAAACACTGTGCCGTCCCATGGTGACAAGGATAAAAAATATGATGAACCGACCCCAGCTACTATCCAAGAATACATTTAGCATGGTTTGGCAGGTGGCTATTTGTGGCACTGTTGCACCATGTGTTACGGGTGGCGCTCCCCTTACCATCGTGTCTTACCCGTATGCGAGAGCAAACCGCTACTTTGAGTGGCACTTCCTCGAGGACCAATTCGAAACCTAGCACAGTGCCTGCGACCTTTAGGCGCAGCATCTCAAACGACAGTGTTTGCGTTGTCGCCCAGGAGCACAGCCTCTCAAAATGCTACTGGTCATGAGGGAAGAATGCAAGAAAGGTCCTCATGTTCCCATGCCGCCATGCAGTGCCACGCCGTAGTACTGTACTATTGGCACCACATGCCCTGCATGCGGTTACTACTGCTGTATTAGGCTACACTAGCTTCGGGATCTTGAAAATGGTTAGACACTCACAATAAGATTGCTGTTAGAAGTCAAACGCATTGGAACCTCAGACATAGCACTACAAGTAAATTGAATTCCAGTCCTGCATGCCAAACATTGCTGCATGTGACCACTTTGACAAAAGCACTATCCGTGTGTTTGACAGACAGGACTTTTGACGTGTTGCGTTTCGGTAGGAGTGGCAACAGTCATCTTTTCATTATTGCAATGCTTACTTGTTCCAATGCTTTGAGATGATCAGTCAGTTCTCTTATGAAAAAAGGTGACACGAATGATTGCAGACTGAATTGGGCCCAATCGAACCTCTCTGTGGCCAGTGGGTAGCGTGGTAGCTGGCTTGTGCCTACTTGGCCAGACAGTCACCACAAAGTGTAGGAAAGACACAACGAAAGCTTTGCTTTAAAAATAAAATACTAATGTTTGTGAATGGGTTGCTGGTAATGCTTTATCTCAGCAGCTAAGTAGGACATGCTTGGTCACTGATTGCAATAGTAGATCTGTGTTGCTCCCCGTTTAAACTTCGCACCACAAGCCGGCACCATCGACATGGGTGCTCACATTTATGTCACTGGTAACCTTATAATTCTGTAAATACAGTCGAACCCACTTATAATGACCGGTTTTAACAATATATCGGTTATAACAATGAAGTGTTGCTGCACCATCAACTTTTGTATGTTTTCTATGGGGTATTAACCCGCTTACTACAATGTCCTCATGCCACATTATCAGTTATAACGATGAAGTCTGGCTGCTGGTTGTCCCTGCCAAAAGGTTATGGAATGCGAAATCCTTGAAAAGAAGAAGTGATATGCGAGCCACTGCACGATCGCTTGCCACCCCAACTATCGCCAGGCCCTTCTCTCCATGAAAGATGCACGCCAGCCTCACACGCATCTCTACCGTCGCCTTTCCAGCCCTCTGAACACGAATTGGCTGCACCCATTTTGCTCTGCGCAATGCCGCCCTCTGAAACATGCATGGACTGTGCCAACTGTGCTGACAACACTGCTGGCGCTGCTCCCAGAACTGGGTCCTCACAGTTCGTTCTTTATTCTAGGACCCTCATTCTGCTCAATTATGCTAACGGATTAAGTCGCTCGTGCTCGTGTTTGTTCATTGCATTAAAGTCGTTCCTGGCCACGTTGCTTTTCAGCCTCGTTTGACTCGTTGCCGAAATAAAAGATGGCTGATCCACCTGCTGATCATCGGCAATGCACGACGTTGCCGGTGTAAAGAAAGCGCCCTGCTATAGATTTGTAAACAAAGTGCTTCTAACTGATGAGGCAATAGTCGCAAATGTGCTTGCAACGGATAGCGAGAGTGACGGCCACGACGGCAGCGCTGACGCGGTAGGGCAGCTGCCTCAACATTGTCCCCGCTTGAAGTTCTGTAGATGATTCCGTCCCTCGTGGACTTCTTTTTGTGAGGGACCTTCCGCTTCACTACGTGGAGCACCTGGATGCCTTAGAGAAGGATATCGGTAAGCTTCGCGTAAAGCAAGCAAGGCTGACGGAGATGCCGTTTTCTCGTACAAGCCAGTAGGAAGTATTTAGGTGGCAAGATGCTTGTGGCGATCACGTCTCAGCATTTCTTCTGGATTTTTCAAGCTGAGATGCTGCCGCAGCAACCTACCCACATTTATGAAAAGACGCCTTTTGGGGCCACCAAAGCAATGCCTCGGCATAGCTTGTATGTCACTTGCTGCCCGTGACCCCTCTTTGCAGTTGTTATAGCAGTGCCATTCTTGAACTCCAAAAGCCCCGGCTTGTTAACAACACGTAATCGGAGCGCGCAGGAAAGAGAGTTAAACAGTTAAAGGAGTAAACACAATGGGAAAGTGGTGGGAAGGAGAACTGGCTTCCCCGCCATTATAGTTTTCTCGAAACCAGCAACGCCATCCCCCATTTTGATATTTTTTTCATTCAACTCGATTATAACAATGAAATTTTCATGGTGCTTGAATATTGTTATAAGTGGGTTCTACTGTATAGGCAAGCTGAAGCTCTCTTGTGTTTGCATAAATACCGCAATTTCATTTTGTCACCTGCTCTCGCCGACACCTCAATTTTGTATGTCGCATCTGTGCAGAAAGTGGAGAACCTGCTCCGCGAAGCTTGGGACAAGGATGGGTCACCGTTCAAGGGGCAGCCCTTTGACCCCAGCATTGTGAACCTGTCTGGGTGCAACGGCAACATCTGACAACTTCTCTTCTTCGCTTGTGTCGCCATCTTTCAAGTTCCTGACCTTCAATGGTGTGCGTGTGTGTGCGCACACTATTCACGACGACTGCGACACCCTGCGTTGGCCGAGTGGCTCACTGTGAAGTGTCTTTTGCATGCCCAAACTTTGACAGCATCTGACCTACTCATTAAGAACTGACCTTTGCCTACGCATGACAAGAACCATATGTGACCACTGCGCAGTGCTCCTAGATATCAGTGACAGTGCAAAATGTTACCTGAAACCTCGCCAGCAGCAAAAAAAAAAAGGGTTCGAGAAGAGCAGCATTGTGCTGTTGCTGCCTTACAAACTCGGCACACTAGCTCCTCCAGTCTTTCTCAAGTGTGTGTGGTCTACGCAATTAAGGCGTTGGAAAGAATGCCTCCTTGCGACTGCAACTAGTCCTCGCAGTGACAGCCGTTGTTCTCCCAAAACTAAATTATTGCCGTTATTAAAAGTCTGAACAGCGTTTCAAACTTTAATGTGTGCCGAGAAAAGTGATTTAGCAGGGATGCTGCTGCTGCTTCTAAACTTTGACCCCGTTTTGCAAGTTTTCGATACCTCTGGAAAGAACAAAGTGCACTGGCAGCTCGCTCAGTCAAAATAGCTGCATTTCTGACGGGGTCTGCTGCTGTCAACGTGAGAACGATGTGTGAGACGGCATTCTGTCAGGTTAGCCTGGCACAAAGTTCAGCTGTTGGAAGTGCTGTGCAATTTTGCACTGTCATGGTGTCACCAGCAGTTTTCCTTCCACTTCCACTCCTGTGTTTACGGTAGTTTCCTGCCTCAGTTGATGAAGTAACTGCTGGCCGAAATCATGGTGTTTCTCCCTTCATAGCTACCGGAATGCGAGGAATAAGGCACGGCCCACACCTCCACACCACATGTGATCAAGAAAATTCTGTGCATCTGCGTTGTCGTGCAGCGGCAGTGTTCTGAATCTATCACTTTCGAGCATGTGATCACTTTTGCAAGTCATCACTTGGGTGGTGTCTCAAGATCCTTTGGTTCTGTGCAGGATGCATTGGAGCCTATAGGCAACAGCCTTTCTTGCATGCTCTCTTGCGTAGCGTCTCTTCCATAGCACCAGGTCTGCTGTCACCCACACATGCCTGTGGCATCAGGTGCCAAGTCACGCGAAGTCTCTGGAAAGTGATCACGTCCCTTAAAGTGGTTGTTCAAGAATACATACCTGCCAAGTCTCCCGGATTATCCGGGAGTCTTCTGGATTTTGACCATTTATTCTGGTTGTACAGTTAACAAGAAAATCTCCAGGAAATTGCAGTTGTGCCCCGTTTCTATCTGCATCCAGCGCTCTGTCTGGCCACATTTGCAAAAAAATCCAAACCAATCCAATCCAGTTTGAAGTATATGGTGCTTAACATTTGTTAAGACAGACAGACAAGAAACTTCATTTGGTCGCATTGTTAAGAAAGTAGTACGAAAACCCTGCATGCATTATTTCCTTACCACAGCACTGCTATTTACTCTGGCAGGGTTGTTGGGTGCCCTAGCGGCTCTAGTCTCATTCAGTTAGCTAGCGAATGCTGTGTTCCGCAACTAGCAACACTAGAGTCTTCAACGTTCTCCTCGTCGTCAGCCGCTTTGATGTTACATAGGCCTTCTGTCAGTCATGGCTTAAAGCAAGGAGCACAACTTCAAAAAGTACCTTCAAGTATTTTCATAGTAGTACTCAACCGAAGTGACACTGGGTATTTCGTTGATAACACAGAGGAATGCAGAGTGTGAGCGGCAGTTCAGCATTGTGAAAAAGACGAGAACAGAGTTCCGTTCATTCACGTGTGATGAGACAATGACAAACGTCCTCCTTGAAAAATCTCAAAGAAATGAAATTCGATACAATCAAACATACTCTGAAAAAGCTTTGAGCACCCGCCATTATTGCTTAGTGGATTTGTTGTTGCACTGCTAAGCATGAGGTCACAGGATCATGTCCCAACTGCCATGGCAGCATTTTATACAGCCATGCAGCTTGCATTGGACGTACGTTAAATCATCCTTATTCACCCCCATGCCATACCCTTGTATGCCCTGAGGCATTTATTCTCGAATTAAAAAAAAAAAAAAGAGCCCAGGTGGTCAAAATGGATCTGAAGTTCCCCACTACAGCGTGCCTCATAATAAAATTGTGTTTGTGGCATGCAATACTCCAGAATTTAATTAATTATATATTTAAGGAATCTTGAAGGCAATATTAGCAACAAAAAATTGCTTGCAAAAGTGAGACCTTGGTGTTCATGTGGTCATTTGTAAATATGTAAATAAAGGTTTAATCAAGTTGTCCATGTGCAGATGCACTGGGAGTTCTTAAAAAAAGTAGTCGTCGGCAGGTTTGTCTGAACTTGGCAGGTATGAGAATACCATTCCAGGTCTTGGCTTACGGATGCGACGCAAGAAATTTTTTCAATATGCTTTTCGTGCTATACTGTACGTGTTACACCACTTGTGTAAATTCTTTTTTCTTTAGTACTGCAGTGACAAATACGGGCACCAGCAGAAGACGAAGAAGACGACGGTGGTGGTTGGTGCTTGCGCTCGTTCTGCTCAGCCATTGCCCATTTCTGTGCATTCGTATATCATGCAGAGCGCATTTAGCCCGAAACGCGTACTATCAGCACAAACACTTTTTTAAATATCGCTTGGAGTGCTTGTCTGAGAATGCGTCCAAGAGTGAATAAGGGAAAAGTTAGTTATTGAATATGTTAAACTAGCCATCTCAAGATCGGCATTTATTATGCAATTCATTTATGCCCCTCCCAGAAACCTACCCACAAAGGTAGAACAGTGCTGTCTGCGACAGGTGATTTAAAGAGACCAAAATGTGCACATCCAACATGTATGTTGGAATGTGAAGCAAAGCTTTAGTGAAGAGGTTAATTAAATGCTTTACAACTAACTTCAATGCATACTTGTATTTTGTTTACTTTCATGCTATGCAACTTGTAACCTCACGGTATGTTTATTTACCACAAAGGTTACAGCTTTATTGTCACGCAATTCTTTTAAGTTTATGCTCTGCATCATTTGCAAGCTGCGTCAAAGTCCAAGCACCAAATCGGGTGGACACACAATGCGAGACCTAACGCCGCAATGACATGAGGATGAAGCTGACGTACGATGAGTGTCGAGAGAAGAATGGTGACGATGGGTGTATGTACAGCGAAATACGACACATATCAAGCAGCATTTAGGGATTATATACCTCTTGTGTCACAGTGGGACATAGCCATCCTGGAGTACTGGCCAGAGAATGGGTAAAGAAACAAAGAACGGCAAAGAAACAAACACTTGCAAGCACAAATGCTCCTTTACACACAAGTATTCTCAAAGAAAATTTATTTCTGAATTTTGTGCAATGCTCAACGTTCACTCTGATAAAAATACTTCTTTGCTGAACATCGCAAGTGACAGAGCAACACCATGTTGGTGACTAGGGCAATTTCTGGTGCCGAAAGTGAAACAAATAAAAACATTATGCATAAAAAGTCGACTCTCAAATTGTGCAACAGCCACTGCTGTGATTCGTAACAACATAGATTCGCATGAAGAGGCCACATTTGTGAACGTTTTGTGCACAAAGTAACAGTGGACCCGTCACAGCCCAAGAGACCAGACGTCCGCGTTTGAATTTTCCAAGGCAGAGTACAACAACACTCTAAACAGAACCATGAATAACATACGCAGACCCAAACTCGGTCTAAATCATGCCCAAAACAGGTTTGTGGATAAATATGTTGACAACACATCGCTAAGCTGCGACAGGTGGCTCGTTGCAATTTACGACATAGGTCGCAGTCGTAGTGTGGCTTGTTGCCCTGTGTGCACTTAGGAATAAAAAAGAAATTTCCATGCCAAGTTAAAGGCACCAATGGGTTCAAATTATCTTAAAATACGGGGGAGACAAACATGAAGTGAAGCTTTTGGGTATTGTCACCTACATAATGTGGGAATTTTTCAAGCACATAAAACGTTTCATTAATTTTGTTCTCAACAATTTAATGCCATGCTGCTTAGGTCAGTCTTTATCGATTTCATATAAATGCCAGTTTTTCTTTTTGGTCTAAAAATGGCACACAATTCTTCTGAGGTGTATTGTTAGCACTGGAACATAGAGCATGCATGATCACATGTACTTGGAAGCTGCCTGTTGCGCGAGGCACGGAGTGAAAGGCTATATCTAGCGAAAGCGACCAACAAAACTAAAGTGACCAGCAAAGAGAAAGCACGGAACGTCCACACAACATCAGGGAAAGAAAAATCTGGCCATGAGAAAGGCAGTGCTTCAGTTTTGGGCTCCCACAGCGGAGGCGTACAGAAATAGAGGCAATAGTCGCAACTAAAATTAGGCGGTGGCCTATTTTGACAGTCGACATGGCATCGATGTAAGGTAGAGTCGGGTGCAAAATTTTACAGGACATGGGTTTCACGACAAATGCAAATTTCTACGGTGCTAAACAATGGCGATTCTAATTTAATGCATCGTTTGTAGGTTGCAAAGGCTTCATGCAAGCCAAAACTTTGAATTTGAGCCCGAGTGTCCAGGCTTTGTAGCACTTTTTCGCAATGTCTCATGTCCCATAAATTCTTGCAGCCAACTACTCCGCTGCACAGAACCAGCACGCAGTATATGTCAGTATTCAACTGTGAGCCCTTGCAAAACTTTCTGCACATTATAGTAAAGGTAACTCGAAGACTGATTGTACAAAGAGATGCAGCCAGCTCTGCAAAATGCCCTAGTGAAAGACCGTAACTGTTACCACAACATCCCGAGTCAGAGCCAGCAACCATTGAGCTCTCTAGTAGGCGTAATTTATGACAAAGGATCACGGGAGGGAAATGTTGTGGTGTAAAAGCACATTTATAAATGTGCGCAAAGAATTAGAAAAAAAACCATAGCTGGGACACATTGTAAACATTTAAAGGTAGCGTTTGCTTACAATGTCACTGGCACACGTTTGCTTTCACAGACGCAAACAATAAGAGGCTGCCTAGGATTATGTTGTCTGTGGGATTTTTGTGGGAGAAGGTAGCCGATTCATTTATGAACGTATTATTTATCACTATATTTAACACTATTATTTAACTTATTTCTGAACTTATTTTTAGCGACCATTGAATAAGTAGTTAGTTTCATTGCGTCTGTATTGTTCATATTACCTTTGTTATTTGTCATTGTTCTGCTTTCATACCCACTCCTGCAATAGCCAAATAGGGCTGCAGTATATACAAATAAATAAATTTATTTATTTTATAGAGCAAGCAGCCTCTCGATGCATGTTGTGAAATCAATATTTCCCAAGAATATGGCAACGGCCGATGACTCCAGATGTTACCGGCATTCAAATGGCCATTTTGAGATCAACACCAAGATGCAACTGGCATTACAAGCAGGATGCTAGCAAATTATGGGATCAACTAGGGACACATGGTAGACTCCTCCAGCAATGCACGGTACGGATAGTCATATCAACGCCAAACAAATTTCCACCAGCTGTGGCGGCCGTCTTTCAGGCAAGCTGCACGTCATATCGGATGCCACGTCGTACTATGCATTTCACCATTAACTCTGCCTTGCTTCTGTGAACTGCACGCTTCTTAACCTTCTTGTGGCTATGCTTGAAGCTATTCTGGAAGAGAACACCATGCTGGAGGATGACGCGGGGCATCATGTTCATAGTTCGAAGACTGTTTAGCATGAGCAAAAAAAAAGAAAAGGCACTCAATAATAGGCAAACTAATTTTTCAAAGGCACTATGGGCTGCGGTCAGTGGGTAACTGGCAAGTGCCTTATGTGGCAACGAAGACCACGCAGTGAAGTTTGTCTGCCGCACAGGCACTATTGCAACACCAAACCTCGTACACATTTATAAGGCAGCCATGTAGTACTAATGAATTATCACCAGTGCATTCACTGACAGTCTCTGACTACTAGTAATGCCCCCATGGACTTCTCCATCTAGCAATGCCCGGCAGAAAAAATATTAACATCACATGGTGTCTGCTCGTGCGACACTTTACGTTCTGACAGGGTACGCTTGCAGATAAGTATAAACTTAACACATACCACAGCTTTTGTATAGACATAAATACCACAACGCTACGTAAACACAAATGCTCACACACACACACAGCTCTGAACATGCAAAAAAGACAACTGGTTAGCTTTTGAACAGCTCATGGAAGGCACTGTTTGCGATGCATGGCGCATGCACTTTTCCACACGGCAGCATCACGACAAAAGGCCACAGAAACATTTTCATCACACACATCTGCGACAAGCAGGCATCATGTCACTGCTTTGCAAACGCAGCAGGCATGTGAAAATGTGTGTACAGCTGTCGCATCCCTGCTACAACCCTGCACACAAAAAATTATAACACCTGCTGCAGAGGTTCAGCATCTATGGTGTTTGGCTGCCAAGTGCAAGTTTGCTGGTTTGATGCCCAACCACTGCAAAAGCATTTTGACAGGGGTGAAGTGGAAAAACTGCATTGAATTGAGCAACAATAAAGTACAAGGCAACACGCAGGTTATGAGACATGCCATAATGGAACGGTTGATCTCTCCTATCTGGGGTTCTTTAATATGCGCACGAAGCATGTTATGCAAACATTCTCGCACTTTGTTCCCACCAAAACATAACCACTGTGGTGGGAAAAACACACACTTATATTTCGGCGCTTGTTTAAAGGTCCACTGATGTTCTCAATTAACCTGCAGTCCACCCGTGCTTTCACTATCGCTTTTCATGAACCTTCCGTTGCTTTGGCATTTTAGGAACACTAGTTTAACGGACAACTTCAGCGATTTTTTGATGACAACAGATGTCAATGAAATTTGCTGGGTATGTTTCCCTGAACACTTCTGTCATGTCCTCAAAAAGCAGGTTTCAGAATCACACAGATTTTTTACAAATGAATTAATTTCCTCGAAAGCCTTACCTTACCTCCTCCTCAGTTACAGGCCACATTGTGTGTGATGTTAGGAGTGTTCCATGCAGAGAATGCCGGGATCATGCAGAAGAGAGCGACGAGAATGTCGAGAAGTCAACGATCGTGAGTTAGTGCATGGCGTGACAAGTTGTTGTCACGTGAAGTTGCGTTCCTTGTGGGTGGGCAAGAGATGGGAGGCAAGTGGTGTTGCATTGTTGGCCGCACCAACTTCTGCCCTCGCCATCCACACACACACAGTGTGAGCCGATGCCAATTGCGTTCAGCCGAGGTTAAGGCAGTGTGTCACAGTCGCGTAGTTCATGCGCCTACTGCTGGCAGACCTGAGCTACTGACCTCAAGCTAATTAAGCTATCAGGATGAAGAAAACGCCTTCTGTAGTTCAGTGTTGAACATATGAATTTGAAATAAACTGTTCCAAATTTTGTGCAGTGCACACACAAAAAGCGAGAAGCAACAACACGGAGCAGTACTGACATCAGTACATTGCCGTTTTTGACGGAAAGCTGCCAGCCACACTTACCGGCAGCTCCCTAAATTATACGCGACTAGGAACATGGGTGTATTTTTATGTATTGTCATGCAGACTCATTATTTAGATATCGAGGTGCACTGCTTGCTTCGTATCGCGAATGGGCAGCAAGCATAGGCCCCTTCGATGCAGCAGCGCAAACAACTGCCTCATTCAGCTGCCAAACGGCGTCAATACTGGCATCGGCGTTACCACAAGAAAACTATACGTTCTATAAACGAGTGATCATATGCACGAAGTCCTCATCTGTGTCTACATTACGGAACACATTGGGTGCATGAAGAAAATATGAAGAATGATAAGTAGGCAGCATAACAACGCTCCAGTACTACGGTCTCCCGCTCGCTGTTTTCAAAGTTGTGTGGTCGGCTCATATCAGCGCTGCTTACATGCAGAAAATCTGCCTGTGTTTATATGTTCTGACATTAATTGATGTCAATGATGACCAGCTAGCATTATATCTCAAGCTGGCAACGAGTGGGGTTGCTCTACTGCCAATGTAAACAAATGCACCGGTCGGTGCTTTGGACTGTCAGCGGCATTCTTGTGGGATACAAATGCGAGAAGTCGTGCTCCACGTCTTACAGTGGGCATGTAGAGTGCTTCCCTGAGAAGGGGTAAAAAGCCGAACATAGCAAGCAGCACGTATAAAATCTGTGGTTAGGTGCTGCCCTTGGCCTTCGTGTTGCGACACGATATGCAGCGCATGTCTGCTGGCTCTTGTGGCAGCGGGTCAGATGCAAACGGGGATTCGTGGTTACTCAATTCGCCAGAATAGTACCCGTCTCCGTTTGACAAATCCGAAAAGCTGACGCAGCTCACATGGTCATCCGAGGTCACGAACCAGCTGAGCTGCTCTTCGCCGATTTCGTTCGACCGGCAGGCGAGACCGGCATGCCTTGCGCACCTTCCCCTCTGGAGACACTCGTGATGACACACAAAGAGGTTCGTTCGGTTACTTGGTGAAGTTTCGGTTTCAGTTTTGCACTTTTTTGCTTATTTAAAATTATTTTCAAATTTACGGAACAATTCTACTAGATCAGATGCATGACAGCAGGAACCTAAATATTCCATTACCTTGACATAGCAAAAAAATCGCCGGAGTTGCCCTTTAAGTATACATTTGTGCATGTTCATCCTTCAGCCAGACACCCACACCAGCATATGAGCGAATGTAACAAAATTTACATTGGCACACGTACCGTATGGCCGGCTCTAAGCAGGCACATATTTTCTCTCAAGAAATGACAAAAAATAAGTGCCAAATTTCCACAAAATTGGGTGCACAGGACAGCCATGTTGCCAATGCAAGCAATCAAGCAATCCGTAATAAGCAGAAAGACTACACACAATGCCATTAATATTAACAAATGCTGGCATCTAGTGTTGAAAACTTCAACTAGGAGCAAGTTTATGGATATACTTGTCAGCAATTCCCACTGCAAGGTGTTCTTCGCCGGGACCATCCTGGTCATGGGTACAGAAAGAGTTGACCATATAGCAACAAAATGTCACTGATACAATGAGTCAAGCACACATGCATCCGCAATGAAAAAAAAAATTCTGCAGGCACTTTTAAGAGAAGTTGACTAATTGGTTGCAGAATGTTAAGTGGTTTTTCCTCTCAACAGCAGGCCATACTGTACATGCTTTCACTGTTGACTTTGGTATTTCTGGATGGCACATTTGATTGGCACTTCGCACCCGGGTGTAGAAAAGCTGCCGGCAAGAGGAAAACGTTTTCAAGAGAGTGAAAGTCGCTTTGGAAAGTGCAGAACACACGTTTTCCCTGGGCTGCTGTTGCACAAAATAATCTACCCATAGGAACTGCATCGACAAAAGTGCACAGCACAGAAGACACCCAACATGGCTGCAAGCGTTCCATTGTTCATCCAAGGCCTGAAGTGCTGGGATTTGCACAGTCCTGACATTTTCCAGCATCCTGAAACACAAGCACGCACACACGCACACACTACTGCTGGAAGTGTCAGGCCTCGGGAGGTGCGGGCCCACCATCGTTGCCGCACCCCGAAGATGAGTCCTTAAAAGACACATGATGAGCATGCAGACTGGCGTGGACATCACAACTTTGCCACACAGATTTCAGTGTTCGTCTGGGCCACCGCCGGCCGCTTTCCCTTCTTCTTCGATGCCACTTTGCCGACCGTCTTGGCCACACGCCTTTTGAAGCTGCGGAACGTCAAGAACGTCTTGCTCGCGGGCTTCTTCGTACTGCCCGCCGTCGCAGTGGGGGGTCGTGTCCAGTCTGGAAAAGGGGTGCCAAGATCGTAGGTTTCCGTCGACTCGCCCAAGAACTCGGAGTCCTCATCGCCCAAGGCTATTATAGCAGCAGTGTGAAAAGGGAGTGGTCAAAAGGGGGGAGGGGGCAGTAAAAAACAATGTTGATCTTCTATTGCATGCTTAAAAGTGAGCCTAAGCGTGAAACACTTCCCCGTAGCATCAGCAAGAATCTAGGCACTTTACGTCTACGTCAGTAGCGATATTCACTTAGTTACTTAACTACGGTTGCCGACTGATGTCGTAGGATGTTTTCACAGCATTGACATTTGCCACACAGGTGCAACGTATAACTTTGACCAAAAATTCGGACACTTTGCAGCACACACTGTTCTGCTCTACAGAATCAAGCTACATGATGACCAGGAAGTGCAATTTTCTAGTTCATCAGTGGATTGGTAGCACCTTCACAACACAGAGAGTAGAGGAAGGATGCACTGGCTATGGTTTGATTGCACGTTTTGGCCTAATATATTCCACAGCAATTGGGTGGTCGGACAGTGGAACAAGCCAATCCGAGGGGCAGACTTATGATCCAATATATGTGCGGGGGGTGGGGAGGGGAGTACATAATTTCTTTTAGTATCGGCCCACCAATGATTACTTTTGCCAGAACACAAGCATGCAAGTACAAGTATGCATGCTTGATCTGTACAGAGACCACAAGGAATTGGTGTTCTTTTAATAAAAGAAACAATTTGCAGAGAGCACACATCCTGTGCTGCGCGTTTGATTTGCTATCCTTATTCAGCTGTGCTGCTTCGACTAAATGTGCTATGTAGTGGGACACTTTCAGTCTACAGTCTACTAAGTATTATGTGTTTTTACAAAAATTTTTGTCACTCAGACAACAAGAAAAATGCCTGCCAAGTATACAAGCCACCACATGTAGACTACAAGAATGACAAGTCACCCACATTTTGGACATCAAATGTTGATTTGGTGCAGGCCCCGAGCAGCTCTTTCTTTGCCTTCAATTTCGACAAAATACAAGCTAATCTGGTTGCATGCGAGTGTGGGTAATTAAAGCAATGCTTTAACAAGTTTTGACAGCCACCAGAATAAAAAGCCTGCTTTCTGGTGAAGAAGTACTCTAGGGCTCCCATTTATTCACACCCTTTGGTGATCCCCAACTGCATCTGAAAAATCGGTCTGCAACCGCACATGTCCAATGACCGCATTTCTGCAATGGCCAGTGCGAAGGCCAGCAAGCCCCGAAAAGCGTGACATGTGATTAAAGACTCCCATAAGAAACCTTAAGTAAACAATAACATCAAATCCCCTTATGAAAGGTGGAACTTTTCACCCTTTTTACAAGTGCTGTAGATGCCCCTCTGCACAGGCAAAGAGGCACGCACGATGCTCGGGACACAGGAGGCTACTGTTGTGCCGTGCCGTGTTTTCCTCCCATTTTAGTTATGGTCCGTTGACAACCCCCCAGGAAGGAGCCGAGTTGGCACAGAAACATAGAGTTGTAATAAATCCATCATTTGGTTGAAGATGTTCTCCATTATCCCCAACTAGGGAGGTAACATTTGGCTTCCAGTCTATCAAGAACCTGTAAGCCTACTCTCACGGTGCTGGAGTGGCTGTCATAGCATTTCAAAAGCTTAGCTTGCTAGTGCACCTCAACTTATCAGTGCCACTAAAGATGCTGCTGCGACTACTCACCTCTTCGCCACCTTTGGTACTCCTTCTCCATCTGACGCAGCTCGTTTGCAGCCCTGGAAATAGAACAGCACAAAGGTCTTGCAGGCAGAATTCATCAAGTCCTGTAGAACAGGTATCGACATTTGTTAACAAAATGGCCTGCTCCATATTGCCAAGTAGAACTCATGGGCTGCATTGCGAAAATGCATAAATTCTCATGGTTTCTTATTACTATAAGGTATGTGGGAAGAACTTGCGGAAGCATGCTGTATCAGTGTGAAAGCTCACTTCTACACTAGTGATATCTCATTCACTTTGCAGAGTACGGAACGTAGGCTTTTCTTGAGCAATTGTCAACCGATAACAAAGCTTATCTAAATACTTTCTATCCCTTTAAGCAGCAATGAAACAAAGGGAATCCATTGCGATTCATACAAGACGACATGAGCCGAGTGGTGTACTGACCTCAGAGCAGGAGTACTGACAAAAAAATACTGCCTCATTTTTTTTTTTGCCACAATAGGTAGCTGCCAATTCTATAGTAATCATGGTAAGTGGCCTCAATTCCTTAAGGAAACAACGAATGATTACATCCTCATTAATGTAACTAAACCAAACTGTGTGCCAAATGCAAAGTGGCTTCAAGCTTGACACGTGCCTCCTCGCGACATCCCAGAAAGCAGAGGTGGAGGCCACATGGCATCACAGGGTGCTGTGACATGTGCATCAGTCATCCAGTGAGCTATGGTCTCAAGCTGCACCATGACAGCGGTGCCCAAGGCTAGGTATGTGCCACCACACATTTCCAATACTTCACTGGTCCTCTACTAGCGCCCCCTATCACCTTCTTTTCCTGTTATCCTGTGAAGTGCCCGATATGCTCAGCTTTTGATGAGACAGCCAGGGTGGCCTGCAATTGCAGAATCGGGCTGACTAATGAACGTCAGCGGTTTGTGTGGCTCACTGATGCTCAATTCTTCATCTTTCCATAAACTTGTTGTCCTATCTTCATTGCGAGTCTAATTTTGTAGAACAAACCGACCAGCCCAGCGCATTAAGATAAACCTACGTACGCATTACTTCCAGTCTGTACTTGCCACACAAGAGGGCAGTGTTGTACAAGTAACAGCCACTCCATGGTTTCCCACCCAGGAGACCTTGACCGCTATGCCCCAAGACTGCGATGAAGGCAGACGTACTGCTCAAGAACTCACCTGCGTTGTTCCACATGGTGCTCGGCCAAGATGGCATCCCTCTTGTTCACTATGCGAACTATCCTCACTATCAGGTCGTGTTCCCGATCCCGTACCTGTGAAGTCTGCTTTTCGGCTGCAAGAAAATGTTATTGGGTTATCACAAAGGAGTGCTAACACCGGAAGTTGGTGTGGGAACCATGCATCGCTGCCCTGACGGCTTCGAGCGATGATAAACCCTTATGCAAATGATAAAGTTTGCATGTGAAGCGTAACTTGTCATGCGCCAGAAAACGCCGCACGCTCAATGGAGTTTGATAAGCTGACAATATGCACGATGTTGAGAATCAGCTGACGACGCACACAACTGAGGAAGGACAATGTAAAGGACATTGTAGGACAATGTAGGACATTATGTAAACAAAACACACTGTCAGTCCCACTACAAGTGTTACACTGTCACCTTCGACACGTACGGTTGAGAACGACGGCCCGGGGGTTCAACATGGCCTATCAAACAAAACAAGCACGCAACCAACGAAGCCATAAATAGAAATGACCATACGGGTAATAACAGCTTTGCTCGCTGAACCGGCATCGATCAAAGCTACAGGCTCGCTTGCGACATAGGTTGAACACGATATCAGCAGATTAGACGGCGTAGCAGACAGGTGCCGTAAAGACAGATGGAGCTAGTAGTCCCGCATGCGACAACATTTCTGTCAAGAACGGCGCCCAGCCTGATCGCCGTACTATCACCGTCAGTCACGCAGATCCTAAGCTGCCGGCAATTAAAACACGTGCCAGGACGGCCATGCATTCAACGAACAAGGATAACGTGGAAAATCGATCCTTCTTACGCAGCGATTGACTGCCTGCTCCTCAGCGGCCGACGTCGCACCAGCCTCCGCCTCTGGGCCTCTTCGCGCTGCAACCTTTCAGAGCTGCTGCTACTGCTACTGCTGCTGCTGCTGCTATCTTCGTACTCGCGTTCCCTGTTCTCCATGAGCCTGATGTACATGAGATCGGTGATCTGACGGGTCGTCATGATGGACATGAGCAGCGGGTCGGCCAGCATGTCGTTCACGCTCATCGTGGGACGCCAGCCGCGAGGACGCGGGCTCGACGACGATTCCTCGTCGCTCGACGCGGTCGTCTCCCGTTCTTCTCGGGCCATGAGCAGCAGCATCAACTCGTTTATCTGATCTAGCGTGAGGAGCCCGAGTAGCAGGCTGCTCGACATCAAGTCCTGGAGATTCATGGTCGCAGTGAAACTACGTCCACTTCGGACTTCGCGGTCCGCGAAAAACTCGTTCTTGTTCGCCGTTAAGTAACCAACAAAAGAAAAGGCTGCCAGGCGTTTACGCAAAGCTACAGCTCCCTATATTTTGGGCATGCCTGGCCAGTTGCAACGAAATGTGTGAAAACGTAAATCACTGGGCGGCGCCACTTACTGCCATGTTATGCGCCGCTATCCGTTGCCGCTTCTGCATGCAGCAGAATTGACATGCGACAAATTTGACATACAACCTAACAAATTTTCTACAACTATGACCTCAATTTAGGAAAACAGCGTCCTTTGAGTAAGTCAGCTTAATCCTTTTTTTATCGGTGTGTGCGATTTTGGCGTCAGTGAGTGGCATTACAGAAATGCAGAGGGCTAGGAATTAAAAATTATCGTAGAGTTTCTTATAACTCTATGCACCACCTATTTCCGTAAGATGAAACTTGCTGTTGCTTGAAACCTCGAAATTATGTTTAAAAGTTTCGACTACAACATGTCTTATTTTACTGTTGTTGTCACAAGTTATAATAGGTGGTGTCCAAATTCACGCCCGAGCTGCGATTGACTCGTGAAAAGTGTTACAAGAAGGGTGAAGAGATGGCGCCACCAACACACTGGTCACGCAACTCACCTGAAACCTGCGCCACCATACCTGCGCTCCCACCGTCGCGGCAGCCCTCCTCCTCTACACTCTAAAAACTGTTTGCACCCTTTGGGGTGTATATTTGTCCCACAACAATAATCGTCATCTGCGTTGCTTGCGTTTTCTTTCTTAAAAACTCGGCGCTCGCTACTTTCCTGTCGAGAATGCTGCGTCACACTGATAACGTGCATGTCGTTCGTGACTGGGAAGTACCGGGCTCGCAGCGTTAAAGAAAGGAAAAGCGGGCAGCACGGATGACGATTATCGTTGTGGGACAAAAAACACCCCAGCGGGTGCCACTGTTTTTAGAGTGTACTCTCTAAAAAAAAGTTTGCGCCCTTTGTGGTGTAGATTTGCCGCACAACAATAGACTCTACACTCTAAACAAAGTTTGCACCATTTGGGGTGTATATCTCCCACAATGATAATCGTCATCTACCTTGATGCGTTTCCTTTCTTTAACGCTGCGAGCCCGGTACTTTCCAGTGACGAACGGCATGCGCGTTATCAGCATGACATAGCATTCCCGACAGGAAAGTAGCGGGCGCAGCATTTTCAAGAAAGAAAATGCAGGCAAGACAGATGACGATTATCGTTGTGTGGCAAATATACACCGCGAAGGGCGTAAACTTTTTTATAGACTTTAAAAAAGTTTGTACCCTTTGGAGTGTATCTCTGCCACACAACGATAATTGTCATCTGCCTTGATGTGTTTCCTTTCTTGAAAACGCCGCGCCCGCTACTTTCCTGTCGGGAATGCCATGTCATGCTGATAACGCGCATGCCGTTCGTCACTGGAAAGTACCGGGCTCGCAGCGTTAAAGAAAGGAAACGCATCAAGGTAGATGACGATTATCATTGTGTGGCAGAAGGGGCACTTCAAAGGGTGTAAGCTGTTCTTAGAGCGTACCGTAAAATAATTTACACCCTTAGAAGTTAAAGGTGTAAATGTGTCTATAACTCACACCCTTAGGGTGTGAGTTATACAACTGACACCCTAAGGGTGTGAGTTATAGACACATTTACACCCCTTTTCACTTTTTAGGGTTTAAATTATTTTACAGTGTGTAGTCATCTGCCTTGCACGCATTTCCTTTCTTGAAAACGCATTAGCAAGTTAATGAAAATCGATCTCCGGAGCTCTGTTTTTGCCACAGAGCGTGCAATAGAAAGTCCGGTGAATTCGCAGAGTTCTGTACTTTGAAGTCCTCGAACGAAAAGCGCGTACCCACGGTTTCGCCTACGTTTCCAACTTACCCGGCAACGTTGTGATCCAGTGCATCTGTTTTCTTAGTCTGTTGGACTCCTCCTGGAGCACGACATCTTGCAACCTGCGCATGAACACAGGGTACCATGATCGCAAATATGCAATATCAGCAAAATATACGATACACTGTACAATCGATTTTCAGGCAAAGATAATATGTTGCTAGTCGTAAGTGACCCTTAATTTTAGGTTCCATTTCATCAAAAGTTATCGTGCACCTAAAGATCTTAATTAACGAGCGTTTTTGCATTTCGTCTGCATCGAAACACGGCCGCCGTAGTCGAGATTGAACCGACGATCTCAGCAGCGCAACGAGACAGCAACAATGCAACAAGCAACAAGGTGGGTTCGGTTTGATGGAATACAACTGAAACAACTAAAACGAGCGAGTTTGTTGCAAAACACCTTGGCACTTTGGCACTTTGGCATTTCGTTAGACAGGTGACAGCATTTCTGTAAAATTAAACAGAGCGACACTAAACTGGCATGGCTCGAACTAGCTACAACTTAGCAATTAAGCCTTATGTACTGCGCCTTCTTACGCTGAGATCAGCTAAGCCCATACGGGAGCGTCAGAAAACAACGCAGCCGTAACAGCTCGCTGGTACAAAGTCATATATAAAGAAACGAAGACGTCACGAAAAAATATCGCCGATTTGCCCGACAGGCTTAGCATTGTTAGCAATAGTAATGTATTGGACAACTACACGAATCGAGGTTCGTAGTTTTATTGGTCGCATAAATCGCAGTAAGCATTCGTTCACTAATGAATTACAAGCATAGGCGCACGGGAAGCCAGTGCACGTGAAACGACCAAGCAGTTCACCTCGCCCAGCTATTGCACCCGCTGCACATTGCCTCCACGGTAGGGCGCCCGGACTACGAACGCGCTCAAGCACACAGACAGCCTTGCGCAGCCACGGCCGGGCCAGAGGAGGAGACACACGTACATCTGCCGTGAGCACGAATTGTCTATTAGAAATAAAACGAATGGGCACCTGCCTGTCCACTGCCTGGCGTGCACGTGCAAGCCGATCATGAAGGAAACAAAGATTTTGTGCCGCTGCCGAGATAGCCGAGCCAGAGAGCTACTCGAGGCGTACCATATTAAAAAGAAGGGACAACAATGTGTCAGTGACACCTCAGTTTATTTACATACCAGTGAGATTAGGTTTATTGACGAGCGTAGGTAGGTCGCGTTTCGCATATACAAGGTTTTACTTTTCTTTTACCTTCCCCTTTTTTTCGCGCACGCGCAGTGATGTGTATCGGGTGTGTATTTATATGTGTACCTTGTGGAATAAACTTTAGTTGCAAGTCTGCGCCCGTCCTTGTCCCTCGCTGTCTTTGTGGTTCGTTTGCTCGCGCAGTTATACAATGTTCGCTAATACCTACCAACTCGCCCAACAACAAGTTCTACTAAAGAATGCAAGATAATTGGCTTCTGAATAGATTAGGCGGATTTATAATTCACTATAAGGTGATCCAAGGCTATACAGCTTCGCTCAAGAGTGTAGTCTATTTTTCTGCCTTGCGCAAGGAAGAATCGCAGATGCCCTTTCGACAACTTCATGATGTGTAGGAATATTTAGTTATCTTTGTTTATTTATTTCACTAGTATCAATATGTATTCTCCTTAAGTTGCTACTATCGATGATTACATCGGCGGAAGCGCGGGGCAGTGGTTCGAACATTCTGGACGGCGAAGTGTGAACGAATCAGTCAGACAGTCAGTGGTCACGTATGTCAACTATAGTCATTCAGTTGGCTAGTTATATACCACTATAATACTAGTTACTCAGGTCATGATTGTGTTTGGCGCACCGGATAATTTGCTTTAGGCAGGTGCTCAAAAGAGCACCGGCATGAAGTTTTTGGCAATTCATTTCTTGCATTAAGTGGAGGTCCTGGACCTCTAAGCCTTAGACAAAACGCTCGCAATCCTGAGAGAACCCTAAATAATTTAACCGCTTTTAGCCGGAGTGAGTGTCCAAACGTTGCCAGTGTCCTGCTCCCACGTGACTACCTTCTGCGTTGTGACGTCATGACAGAGTAGAACCGAAACCACAGCTGGCTTTTGAAAAGCTGATATATTTCTTTATTTAGGGTTCCCTCAGGGTTGCCAGTATGCTTTCAGATTAAGAGGTCTGAGACCTTCATCAACCGCAAAAGAAATGAATAGTAAAAAACATCATGTCACAACTCATTTACTAACACAGCACACTCTTCGGCGAAATGAGTAAGGCGGTGTTGGTGCGGCCCTTGTAGCCCATACCTGTAGACCAAGTGGTTGGCCCTGGCCACGAGGTGGCTGTGCATCCTCTGCACTTGGAACAGGCCCTCCTCCACCTCCTCGATGGCCTTGCGGCCGGGACTCGAGAACTGGCGCAGGGCACCGGTGTCGGCCAGCGCGGCTCGGCGCACGTTTCGCACCTGGCGCGCGTACGCCACGCCCATCTCCGTCAGCATGTCCATCTCGCGGAAGCGGAACGGGTCGGCGGGCGACGAGCACGACGGCGGGCACTTGTGGTGCAGCGGTGTCGGCCGCGATGTCGGCCGCGTCGTGCTGCTCTGACTTCCGTCGACGACTACGTCTCCAGGCGGCGAGTCGGTTGCTCGGCGCCGGCGAGCTGGTCGGTCAGGAGGCCCTTCGGCTGACGAGGAAAAAGAAATCGAGCATTCATTAAACAGTCTTAGCCTCATAAGTTTTGCCTTTGTCACCAACACCACTACCCCATCATAATCATCATCAAGAACAACCAATTTAGGTCAACCACAGGTACCTAAGAGCGTGTCCACTTCTGTTCTGGGATGCTATACTGGCCATGTTGGATTCTGCCATGTTGGCCAGTTTTAAGCCAATCAGAAAGGCCGTAGCAGCGTTGTGGACCAATCAAAGTTGACAAGATGGCGAATTGGACAATACGGCGGAATTTGATGGTGTCCAGAATATAGCATTCCGGGTGTTTGCACCCGTCGTCCTTTCACAATTCAACTCTAATCATGGAACACCTACGAGACCGATTCCAAGCCTTACCTGGCAGCCCCATGAATCTCCCGTACGAATAAGTGCTATTACCGAACTGCCGTCGTTGAGTTAGCTGTGCTCATTATATACCAAGCGTGGTGCAGGAACAAAAGACGGAAACCGCAGTGTTGGTGGCAACGTCTTGCGGCGCTATGTTGGACCACAATGCGTTAGCAATGTTTTTCTGCTGCAGGGTAGTACTCGCTTAAAACTAAACGATGCAAAAATATACTTACGTGATAAGTGCGTAGTTGACGCTTACGCCTTCGCGCCAGTAGGTGTAGTAAAACGAAGCATTATCGTGCACACAGCGTCACAAAGGGCCTCTTTAGTCTAAGTCTGCAGCATCACTGTAATATCTTAATGACTATGACACGTATACGTCAGGCTAAGCCTCCCTATATAATCTCCTTTTTACTGACATTAGTAGACGAGGAGATATTGGCACGGTGGCCGGCTACTCCTATACGCTCCTTGTCCCGTGACAAAAAGGCGGGTCTCTTCATTAACAAGGTGTACTTAAGAATACGTAAGTGCGCATAAGTAAGACACACATTACAGAAAGAAGAGGTAGACGGAAAATGCGCAGTTACGTAACATTAATCGTGCGCGTACTTTTAAGATTTTAAGGCAGTACGCGGCAACGAACAAGTTATGAACAGATTATGCTGGTTGTTAGGTGCTGCGATATAGATGAGACTCCCTATCGCCCAACCGTAGCCGCTGGGCCACAAGCGGGTCACTACAAGTTTCGTGCAAACATCAGTGGGCGCGGAAGAACATTAAACACAAACCAGGAGTAAGAGGCCGAAACAGAATTTGCGAAGCGGAGTACTGTTACCAGAGTTGCTATGCGGTCCGATATAGAACACACAACGAACGTCTGATGGCCGTGACGAGTGCATATGCCGACCTAGGAGATCACGCTATGGAGCCCGCTCGATTCACGCGCCAGGTGCGGCGTACATGTATCAGTTCTCCGTCGCACAATGCAAAATGTGGCAATCCCCTTAATTGCTTTTTCTGCCTGTCTTCTCTCGAAAACTTCGTTCGCTTTTCAAGGTTGATTGACGTGATGGGGAAACAAATGCCGCCGCTCCAAATTAGATTTTGTATGTTTTCATACCCTCAATCCCCTCTCTCTCTCTTTCTGTTCACCTTGAAATTCCGGCGCGATCACTCGTTTGTACACTGCTTTGTGCGCGACGGGCGCCGTCTGTATAAACACGCTCCCAACGAAACTGTATAGATAGTGTTTGCGCAGACGAATAGAATACGAGTCAGCGTTTGCTGACAAAAAAAAAAAAAGGAAGAACAGAGACAAGCGCATTCTTATAGCCTCTCCACCAGTTCCCCTGCTGCCCTCAAGTTAAGCCTAACGGCTCGCTCGTCGCTGAGGGCCACTGCTGACGACAACGTTACGTCATCAACACGGTGAAATCGTAAGTGACGACGTCACGAGTGACGTGTAGCCGGAAGTTGACCACAACAGGTATCTGATTGAACGACTTGCTAAGTAGCGCTCCTCTGCACAAGGCTATCGAGTGTGGCGTGTTTTTAAGGCCAGCTGGTGACGTACTGCAGCCACTCATACGAAAAAAAGAGAGACTAGGTCCGCTAGAATTGGGCTTTCTTGAAAGTGCTTTCTTTGTTTTTACCGTGTGGTGTTTTCACAAGCCGCAAGGAATGAAACTACGTACGCTCTTTGCGTTTCCGCGTAGCGAACACTTTGCGCAGGAATCCTTCGACTCTGTGCATTTTTCGCTTGCAAGCGTCATGTGCGTATCTGTAAAAGGGGAAACATAGGGAACCGCTCGTATGAGCCATGTTGAAGTGCGCACATGTGACCGAGAACGTGTATTTTGAATATATATCGGTCACTAAGCGTTGAAACCATTTTAGCTGCTGAAGCTGAGGTGATGTGCTAGTTAGAAAAGACTCGAATAAGAATCCATAAGAATTCCAGTGCGTTTAAGTATACTGATGGATACAGTTAAATAGCCCGAAATACCATTAATTGTTATTAGTAGTGAAAGGTGACTCAGAAGTTGGGAAGGAAGATGCTCTGCTCATGAGTTTTGGTTTAGAAACATGCCATAAATTAACGAACTCGTGGACATTGCACAGGATTTTACATTTGTAATTGACACCCCATCGTAACTGCGAAATGATTACACCGTTTCGGTTGATCGTAACATTAAAAGGATGTTATTCCAGACGCATGCGGTGTGTTTAGCAGGTTGAATTCGTAGCTTACAGCTGTCATAGATGAACCCGAAAGAAGACAAAAGCATACCAATAATCTTGTTATACTTTATTCGAATAACAGTGCCCCACTGTTCTTAGAGTGTAAGAACAGTTTACACCCCTTGGCTTGCCCCTTCTGCCACACAAAAATAATCGTCATCTGCCCTGATGCGTTTCCTTTCTTTATCGCCGCAAGCCCGGAACTTTCCAGTGACGAACGGCACGCGCGTTATCAGAAGAGGCACTCCAAAGGGTGTAAACTGTTCTATGCTGATAACGCGCGTGCCGTTCGTTACTGGAAAGTTCCGGGGTTCGCAGCGATAAAGAAAGGAAACGCATCAAGGCAGATGACGATTATTTTTGTGTGGCAGAAGGGGCAAGCCAAAGGGTGTAAACTGTTCTTAGAGTGTATATAGACTAATTTCTGTTGAGCCTACCAAGGAAATAAAATACCGAGCCACCCGCTAAGTGGCGTCTATAAAGCATCCATGATTCATTAGAGAGTGTTAGAATAGGGGCCCCAATAGTTTGGCGCCCCAAACAGCTTTGCGGGTGTTAGCGTAGGGGCACGCAGGAGTGAAGAGTTTTAGAATAGGGCTTTGCGTTTACGGATAGCGTCTCGCGCTGACAGCGCCACTACGTCGTCAAAGAAAAGGTATTAGAAATAATTAAATAAAATATGCCATTTTATGATAGGAATAGTAATTTTGACTTGCGTGCATTCGCGTTTAATTACAATTTATAGGTTATTCTGTAAGCAGCAAACAATTAGTTGCGCTTTGTTTCAAACAAACCAACTTTACGTGCCTTCGCCAGCCAAGCTTAGCCGTGTTAGGCCTATGAGCCACAATATCCACAATCTAATTCGAAATCAGCGGCGTCTAATGAATCTATTTTCATAACACACGCTAGTTGAGAGAATGCGATAACCGCAGTCACTTCTCCTAGCTTGCGAACTTCACCGGTTACGACGAATCGAGACCATTTTGGTGCTAGGCTAGAGCCGTCGCTTCGATGGGTGCCGCCATGTTTGCTGACGCAAAGCTTTTGGGGTCGCTGTTTGGGCTCCCGCTAAATCGGTGAAATAGCGTTCCCAACGCAAAGCCCAAACGCTGTTGGCGTCTCGAGCATGCGCAGTGGCTTCGACACTATTTCATTGGGGCCCCAAAACATTTGGGGCGCCTATTCTAAAACTCTCTATTCATGCGCGCACTTGACAGGTTAACCTGTAGACGACATCAACCTCCCAGGCTGCATATCACTCTCATTCATGCATAAACACCGCCAATGACGACGTGATACTGTGTCGAACGAATAGGAACGAAAGCACGGTAGAAGCTACAGAGTCTACGTCTGTGCACATCTACAGAAACCACCTTTATACATTGTTGGTCCCCTAAACCTAACCAGAATTCCATAGCGGATGTTTGACTTGTGCGCGTATACCTCGTGCATTTCGTTGTGCGGGGGAGCGAAACAAAAGTGAACAAAAGCAACAGGCACGGGCGCGCACACATGCACGTATACACACGTGCAGACACACAGCGGCAGACCACAACAAGCACGACTTATCCGCAACACTCTCCCAAAACAGCTCTGGCCTATCTCCCCCCCCCCCCTTTAACATACGTGCACGGACAGAACACAAGCGAACCAGAGAACGAACGAACGAACGAACGAACGAACGAACGAACGAACGAACGAACGAACGAACGAACGAACGAACGAACGAACGAACGAACGAACGAACGAACGAACGAACGCAAACACCCTGTCGCGATGTGGCTACGAAAGTAGATGCGACGCAGCGTCGTCCCGACAGAGTTTTGCCGGCGCGCATGTAGACACAACGAAGCGCGAACCACAGACGCGTATGTCAACCTTGATCTCGACACGGACCGACTTAATGACGCCGCGGTATAACGCGTGCCGGACAGCGTGCGCGCGTGAGTTCGTGAGCGCCAGGCCAAGGCTGCAGCCGCAAGCGCAGACACAGGAATGGCGGCTGAGCGTTCTGTACAAAGTACAGTCGACAGTAGAAGTTTGGAGACCACAGGTTCCGCCCATTTTTTTCTTCGCAGTCTGGGCTCAAAGGCTGAAATCAAGTGGTATTACACTGTCTAGTGCACATGTTTGACCAGCGTCGTGCATTGCGACACTTTCACGTTGCACCGCTGTGCTAGAAGAAATTATTATTATTATTATTATTATTATTATTATTATTATTATTATTATTATTATTATTAGTTTGCTGATGCCGTGGTCCCTGGACTTTTGCTCTCGACTGTACATACCGTACATTCGCGGTTTGTTCACAGTGTGTACAGTAATATAATTTACACCCTAAAAAGAAAAAAAAAGGGTGCAAATCTGTCTCATACCCTTAGGGTGTCCGTAATATAGATAACACCCTAAAGGTGTGAGTTATAGACTCATTTACACCTTTTCTTTCACTTTTAAGAGTGTAAATTCTTTTACAGTGTATGCGCCACGGAACCAGCGTGTACATTGGCACTGTTAAGTCTGGGTCCACCAGTGTTTCGATTTGGTCACGAAGCAGACTGTGTCGCACACCCAACCCTGTCACCCCAACCACCACTACCACCATGCGCATACCATACAGTCAAGATGGAGGCTGATCAGGTTGGAAGCACAGTGCAAGATAAAAGTTTCACAGATAGGGATAAGAGGCCTCAGACAGGCTGGCCGACGTGTCGATAGGTGGGCCTGTCTTTGTCAATGGCGGCCGTGTCATCCTCGGCGCGTACAGTTTTAACGACTTAGTCGAGTGACGTCAGGTGGTGTCTATAATACGTTCAACTTCACGATTGTTATTAAGAACTATCACGAGCTCTCCCGAACCGTTCTAGAGTAAGGACTTTTTGTTAGTACACACCCTGACTGGTTGCAAAACAAAAGTGCTGCCGTCTGCGGAAACTAATACATTGGCAGTCCATTGCACCTTGTGTTTGCTTTCTTTGCCCGCTAAGCTTAACAGGCCCGCTAAGCTTAAAAGACAAAATCGGAAGTTTGCTAAAGACCTTCGGCTTCTAAACGTCGAAAACATCTATACATACAAAGCGCGCAGAAAACGCACGAAAAATAAGGACGCAGTTTCTGCCCACGTTTTTCATCCGTTATGTGCGTGCCCTGTGTATACATGCAGTATATGAAGACACTTGGAACCACCATCTCTCCAGTAGAACCAGATACATAGTTAGAAAACGCCCAAACTTTAAAACCTTTAGCTGTAAAGCTTGTGTTATTTACGAAAGCAGAACGCTTTGGCCTATTGCCTGAACTTGCAATACCATGGACACGCGATAGCGTTGAAATATAAGAGCTTCGCCCTGCTGCCTCCTCGTTCAAATACCTGTAGACAAGCGTGTCCGTAGCAGCTGCATGCGCTGTTAGTTTGGGTGCTCTGATGGTAAATACGGGCGGTTATAGGAAAATGCTCGCAGTTTACATTGACGATATCTGTGATGGCAAAACACGCCGCCGTGTCAGAGATTTTGTCGGATATGGAACTGCTTATGTTTCCAGCAGACCCGCATGCACAAATAAAAAAAATGAAAATTCTTTAAAGTGCCATTAGGTAGCATACGATCATTTATTAGCCACGAGCGTACTCTCCTAGGTTCACGGCTTACAAGACGCGATTGGACAAAAAAAAAAAAAAAGAGAGTGGGAGGTCCACATCGGCCCGCCATTGTGGCGCTGGCTAAGACTCTTAAGGCTAGATCTATAGTTCACATGTATAGCCACAAGTTAGTGGACGAATCCACGGCCATCGCTGTATACAGCACGATTGGTACTGCATAGCACGCGTAATGCGAAGGCTATGGGTTCGGTCACCACCGGCAACTAGTTATCCCTTCGTCTACTTTCATTTCTCTTTTCTTCATAATTATCTACCTACCAATTTAAACCACAGATGATTACCCCTACGCTTTTCTTGACTTCATTGCCATTTGTCTATATACGGCCGTGATTACCAAAAATCAAGCTGCTCTGTTTCCCTACCCGTTCATATATATATATATATATATATATATATATATATATATATATATATATATACGCACACACACACACACAAGCTCCAGAGCCTTTGTTGTAGCAGCACTAGCATAAACCTAAATCGTGTGTTTTGACCCGCCGTGGTTGTTCAGTGGCTATGGTGTTGGGCTGCTGAGCACGAGGTCACGGGATCGTATCCCGGCCACGGCGGCCGCATTTCGATGGGGGCGAAATGTGAAAACACCCGTGTGCTTAGATTTAAGTGCACGTTAAAGAACCCCAGGTGGTCAAAATTTCCGGAGTCCTCCACTACGGCGTGCCTCATAATCAGAAAGTGGTTTTGGCACGTAAAACCCCAATTATTATTATTATTATTATTATTATTAAATCTTGTGTTTAACGGTTTCTTACGGATGACACCACGCAGTTCTGTGACAACAAGATAGGAAGGGAGTTTTTTTTTTTTAACCACACAAGCACGTATACACTATGCATTTTTTGGTGCGAGCGACTCGCCTTCAGCGGCGGCATTCCGATGCTCAGTCAATGCACTGCGCCGTATCCTGGCCCCATCACAACAGGTGCGACAACTGGCGGCTGGTTTTGTGGGAACGACGGGTTCAATGGCATCGCACGCAGTGCAAGCAACATCAACGCCCGTTTCCCGCGTCTGCCGCCTCCATGGCTTGTCGCACAGTGCGCTCAAAGCAGTGTTGCGACAGCCGCCATGTTCTCGATCAACGCGGACGCGCTATATTTACTCGCTATATAACATCGCGTTGCTATATATCGACGCGCGTGCGCATAGGCCTACTCGCGCACCGCACTATAAAATAATTTACACCCTGAAAAGTGAAAAAGGGTGTAAATGTGTCTAACTCACACCCTTAGGGTGTCCGTTGTATAGATAACACCCGAAGGGTGTGAGTTATAGACACATTTACACCCTTTTTCACTTTTAGGCTGTAAATTATTTTGCAGGGCTCTTCGATGCCTCGAGCCTACTTAGAACATCCGTGGAGAGTTTTAGAAAAGCGCTGGCATACTATAGCCTTGGACTTGCGCCAGAATACCGGTAGGCGTGGAAGCGAAACAGCACCACTGATAGTGCGACACATTGTGAAAATCTATGGGGACAGTTTAGAACATCTACACGGCCAGGATAGCGGCGCCCTAGCGAGGACAGCGCAACCTTTGCTTTACCAACGCAAGAGACGTAAAAAGACTTCGAAGCGGCCTGTCTGCTGTCATCGGTCGCGTTGCGGCCAGCCGAGTAAGACAGTTGACAACAGTGGCCTCGGAAGCGCCACAGTTTTCTTAGAGTGTACAGAGTAGCAAACCGGACCTGCGTATGGCTGACCTACCTGTATTTGCTTCACTTTTCGGTATCTCTTCCTTAACAGACAACAACAACAACAACAACAACAACAACAACAACAACAACAACAGAGTCGACGACGACAACAACAGCAATGACAGCGTCGAAAACAACAACAGCAACGACAACAATAAGCTTTGACGAACTGGTCTATTCTAAGACAGCTACAAGACGTAAAAAGCAGGATACGGCCATGCCTGCCAGCTCTGCCTTCGTGTACGTAGTTCTTGCCAAGTTAAGGAACACAGGGGCATGCCAAAACACCGTTTCTCTAACTGGAAGACCCGCGCATACTATTCTCAAACGCGTGTCAACTTCTGGATAAATTAGAGCTATGAGCTATAGGACCCTGAAGATGCATCAAGCCGAAAATAAAAAGCCGATATCGTACTGCAAGCTGTTCGGTAGAAGTGGCTCAGGCCGAGTTCACAAAGCTTTGCGTCGGTAAGAACTCTTTTGCCACTGACTAGTCACCTTCGATAATGTTATGTTCGATAGGACGATCGCACGCCTGCCAACTGCCCTTACTTTCTAGCGTGAGAACGTTCTTGCGAATGAATACTCTGAGAGAGAGAGAGAGAGAGAGAGACAAAAGGGAAGGAAAGACAGGGAGGTTAGCCAGTGTAAATACCGGCTGGCTACCCTGTGCTGGGGAAAGGGGTAAAGGGAATAAAAGGAGAAGGAAGAGAGAAGAAAAACAAACAAGAAAAAGGCACACAGTAACGCGATGTTACGCGCGACAATAGTCAAAGGCGTTCGCACAATTCACATGTCCTTAACCCAGAAGCTCCGGCTGTACTATATGACGCCATTAAGCAAGGAAAAAAAAAAGAAAGGAACGGAACTAGACGAATTCCGCGAAAACAAAATTAGCTCACCCATGCAAAACGAGACGAAGAGACGGAGCAGTCGCTGTTGCCCCAAAAGATAAAAAAAAAGAGTAAATGGACCCTCTCGGTTCAACGACGACGATGCACCGACGAAAGTCTCCCGGCTGTTCAGGCCGACTGGGTTCGCAGATCAAAGTCTCATCGGTCGCCGCAGCGCGGCAGATGCGACTTCGGAATCCGAGCACAAAATAACACAATGGAGGAGTGCGCTTTGCGCGCGCTCGTTGGGCGACGCATGTTTGGTTTGCGGTGTGGGGAGAGGGCGCGATCGAGGGGGCGAGTTATCGCCCATACGCGGCGCTTACCACCGACTGTATATAGTGTTCCTGTTCATGGTTATATTGCGCTCAGTTTTACACAGGCGATGTTAAGGAAGGACAGGACGCGGACGGACGTAGCGCAAACTACCAACTGTTTATTACTGTTAAATAACGCGCTTATATACAAGGAGATATGGCGCGCAGGGGGGGGGGGGGGGGGGGTATAAAAGATATGACAAGTTCACGGAATCTGATCATACCCCCCCCCCTCCCCGCGCCATATCTCCTTGTATATAAGCGCGTTATTTAACAGTAATAAACAGTTGGTAGTTTGCGCTACGTCCGTCCACGTCCTGTCCTTCCTTAACATCGCCTGTGTAAAACTGAGCGCAATATAACCATGAACGTTCACCAACTAGCCCCCTTCATTGCTTTACTAAGTGTTCCTGTATATGCTCCCGCAGAGCATATACAGGAACACTAACTGTATAGTGTTCATTCAGGAAGGCGAGGACAAGCCGACGATATCGCGAGCGGCGAGTTTCCGCGTCGTGTACGAACGCGTGGCGACGAACGACGATCTCGTTTAGTTGCATGCTTACCCCGTGGGAGGTGCGGTGCGGCGAAGCTCGGTGTACAGTCATCGTCATGATTTAAAAATAAATCTAGGGGTTCTACGTGCCAGAACCACTTTCTGATTATGAGGCACGCCGTAGTGGAGGACTCCAGAAATTTCGACCACCTGAGGTTCTTTAACGTGCACCTAAATCTAAGTACACGGGTGTTTTCGCAAGTCGCCCCCATTGGAATGCGGCCGCCGTGACCGGGATTCGATCCCGCGACCTCGTGCTCAGCAGCCCAACACCATAGCCACTGAGTGACCACGGCGGGTTCATCGTCATGATTAACAAGAACGCCCATTAAGCTCCTTTTTGCTTCTCCTGCGGAAGTTGGTTGGAGATTTCTGGTTGAGGTCGTAGGGCTGAGTTGCGGTTGGGCCAATGGTTGGGGCCATGCCGGGGGGGGGGGGGGGGGAGGTGCAACGGAGTTGCTAGATTAATGGGACCTCCTTCCAAAGCTTTCAATCTTTGCTCTTTGCTTTGCCCATGTTTGTTAAGGTTAAGCCGTCATAGATGTTTCCTAATTATTCGCGTAAATTGTGACGGTAGCTGGTCCTTCGTGAACAATATGGAAAAGACCTTCCCCAAATTGAATGTCAACGGACGGGTTAATGTAACGAGCCCATTTCAATTATTTGTGTTTGCGCCCTTCGTCAGTAATCCCAGGGGTGCGCCGCGTACGTTGTCACCAGAATGAAGTGAAAGCAATTGCTGCAATAAATGTATTTGCCGAATAAAGTGCCGGTGACGTCCAAATGTCAAGGCCACTGCTCGCATATATGTAGAGTATAGGAGTACAAGAACAAAGCAATCGTCCTTACGTTATTTGCAAACTGACGACATCTACGAGCTAAGGCCGTTGTAATCTGTCATCAGAATGCCGTTGTTGATACTCGAATGTGAAAACGCCAGATTTGTCAAAATTACTTTCTCCATTCACAATTATGTTGATGTTGATCATCAGGAGGTTTGAAGGATATATATATATATATATATATATATATATATATATATATATATATATATATATATATATATATATATATATATATATATATGTACATGACACATTTACAACCCTAAACAAGTGTTTATCATCCCGTCCCTCTCGTATTTCCTACCCTATACGATACCCAACAATTTCCGTCATATTTCCATAGTATCTAAAGGCCTCGAGCAACACTTTCCTAACAATCATCAACGGTAACAATCAGTACAGAGATATTTAGTGCAAACAACAGGACAAAGACGACCACAATAATTTTCTTCATTTTTTTTTTAACAACGATCAATTGTGTTTCTTCACGCTTCGACGGGAGTTGAAGTCGTCGGCAATGCGTGTTTTATTATTTATTGAACGTGCACAGTCAGGACTCGGGTAAGGAAGGTTTGAGTCATTTCCGGCAGTCTTGTTATACGTAGTTATTTGTTGGCGTCGTTAGGAACGCGAGCCATTTGCTGCACAGGTCGCTAACCTCCGCAGTGCAAATGCTCGATACAAGATAACTGAATTTCACGCTGCATTTGAGGCGCAGCTAAAGTGACCTGGGCGTCGCTTGCTTTCTGTGCGTTATTCTAGGCGTTATTCTGCGGTTGTAAAAAAAAACACCAAGTAGATGAGTGATGATGAATCTTCATGCAGGCAGCCTGCGTACCGTTGCGACATTGCCATCTGGGGTTTTATGTGCCAAAACCACAATCTGATTATGAGGCAATGATTATGATTATGATAAGGATTACGATTATGAGGTAGTGGGGGACTCTGGACTAGCTTTGACCACCTTGGGTTCTCTGACGTGCACTTAAAGGCTAAACCCCATGAGCGCGATTTTGTGCGCGACAGCGACGAGCGACGGCTCCGAGCGACGGATCGGGCCGTCGCGTGAACGGATCGCTCGGCCTCGTCGCGCAATCGCTCCGTTCTGCAAATCCAGAATTCGTCGCCCGGAAGTGCTGTGAGCGATTAGCCTATAGCGCGAAGCCGGAACTGGATGTACATACCTCAAGTACTTCCGATTGTCGCACGGAACGAGCAAAGATTGAATTTTTATACGTGGAAGGATAAGAACCTACTGCAAGACTTTCAGAAATATTTTATGCTGCTTTTTACAGTAAAACACATCAACTTAAGTTAATAAAGCACGCGTCACGCTAGTTTCGGCGCCTATATTGCTGCCCTCATACCGGCAAACACTGGGAAGACGTCGCTCGAAGTCATCGCTCGCATGAGGTGCGACTTGTAGGCGACGAGCGAACGCGACAGCCATCTCCATCGCGTCGCTTGTCGCCGTCGCGCGCAAGATCGCTTGCATGGGGTTTATACTTACATCTAAGTACGCGAGCGCTTTTACATTTCGTCTCCATCGACGTGTGGTCGCTGCGGTCGGAATCGAATCCGCAACCTCAAGCTCGGCAGTGAAACAGCATAGCAACTTAAGCTATCGCGGCGGATGCATACCAGCGCGAATTAATGTGCATTGAACGTGTAGTTGAGCCCGCCGGCACAGACGGCTGTGACTAAAAAACAAATCGAAAGAGTCAAGAGCCCATAAATAACCATCACTATAACAAGGAATACACTCTAGCGTACCGTGGTTTCCCTTAGGAAGGTCCTAATCATAGTCGTCACCATGCACCATCTTTGCATTTAAAGTGACAGTGAACATTCATGGTGAGAAAGATACAAGGCCGGAATATATTGGATTTACGGCAGATACTTTAACGTTGGTACATCGGTGTGACGTCACGGATTTGCACGCACATCTCGTAATGGGGCCGTTCTAACGAAACATTGTCATCGTTCAACGATAAAGAACGTTAACTACACTCAAGCAGACGCTGTAAAATTTAGTGACGTCACTGCCAGTTGTTGCCGGAAGTTCAGGGCGGCGTCGCCACCTACCTTGCCTTTGCGCGTTCGTAGCACCCTTAAATAAATGGAATATAACCTCAATTTAGAAATACCGGAAAATTTTATTCAAGATTTTCAAGACGTTTCACGGAAAAAGAGCGATTGGTGTTGGTGCCAAAATGCAGCTTATGCTTGAAAGGGACCATTGAATTTGTAGAACGAAAATGTTTGAGCGGCTTTATTGCATGCTGTTAGTGGATGCCGGCATATACATATGCTGTTTTCTTCTACAAAAGTCTCAGAAGTATACGCTTCGTTGATAATATGGTGTTGTCTATTTGTACTGTCGCCTTTCATGCTACGCAGTAGCGTCGTTAAACATTAAACCAATCTTTTCGTTCGCACTTTTGCTTGAGAGTAATCTTGCAATCTTGTTCTATTGTTTTGACACTTCGTGTGATAATGGCATTGTGTGTGCTTTTTACATAAACTATCTGCATGAGTGTACAAGGCTACATGATCATAAATTCTTGTTAATGAGGCGTGGAGTAACTGGCGACATATTTACGCGACAGTATATTTCTTATCGCTCAAAAGAGAGAGAGAGAGAGAGAGAAACAACCCAAATACTGGCCCACGTTCACAAACAGTATTGTAATTAAGGGCTTCGTAAGAACAGGCTCCAGCCAATGCCGTCGGCAAAGATAACATAAGCAAACGCGACCGACGAGTAACAAACAGAACAGCAACTTATTGAATTCGTTATGCAAAATAGAAGTGAGGGGTGCAGACAGCACACAAGAGTAGAGAAGTGGACAACACGTGTTGTCCACTTCTCTACTTTTGTGTCCTGTCTGCACGCCTCACTTCTATTTTGCATAATGAATCCTCACCAACTAGCTCAGCTTTCTGTCGTTCTTATTGAATTCGCTTCCTCTTCGTACACGCTTGGCTCACTCAAAATGTCATCTGGAACGCATAAATCACTTAATATCGGGAAGTGATAGCTCACGCGATTGCCTTGAGGCTCAGCAAGTGCGAGGTGGAGCACCAGTAGAAACAAACACAAGAAGGAAAGAAGAGAGAGAGAGAGAAAAGCGCCTTTGCGATACAACGGCACAAATGGCACGCGTGGAAGCGCAGACGTTGACGTATCGCGATGTAGAAGCCGACAGCTAAAATGTCTTTTGAAGCTGTATTATCGTGAGCAACGCACGGGTATCACATGCGGAAGAAGATGCACGTAAAATAATCCGCGCTATAATCAGGGTGCAAGGACCTTGCCTCGCGCATTTCTCGGCGGCGAACGAACGGCGCGACGGTCTGGCGAACATTAATCGCTTCGCATGCGCGCGTGGAATCCCGTTTCGCCGACAAAGAGGCGGCCTACTTTTGTTCCGCGGTCAAGGTCTTTGTCTTCCCAACGACATTCCGCGTTTCTAATGTGAATGCACGAAGCGATGGAAGCCGGGAGAGTATCCGGGAATTGTTTTGATCGCTTCGACATTCAACTACACATTAGTTAATTAGGAGTAAATAAAGATCAATGTTTAACCATGTAATTTCCCATGTATCATACGCGCCACGCTCATTATGATGCCTCCAAGTTTTTATTTAAGCGTGGTAGTCTTAAGCATAGCCTATAGGCGTTTTCGATATGCCGACAGATTGAGCGAATTATTGGTTGACGGATTGATTGACTGGCTGATTGATGAGTTGATTGACTGACTGATTGATTAATTCATTGGCGGACTGATTGATTGATTGACTGAATAACTGATTGATTAACTCACTGATTGACGGATCAATAGAATAATCAATTGATTGATTGAGTGGTTTATTTATTTATTCATTAGCTTATTTTATTTTATGTTACCGTCCCAGAGCAGCACTGGGCCAATAGAGACACCGTAGCAGAGGGCTCCAGAATAATGCTTACCACCTGGGTTTCTGGAGCGTGCAGCGAAGCCAAACTACGCGAGCGTCCTTGAATTCCGTTCCCATCAGATAGAGGTCGCTGAGGTAGGAGGTTGAACCCACGACCTCGCGCTGAGCACCACTACGCCATAACAAGGGATCGATCTTGACAGCATCTTCTGTAAGGCGTCCTCGGGCACCAAAAAATTAAAAAATGAGAATAAAAGAAGGCTAATCACATTTCGAAGTATGACCAAGGACCCAAGTCAGAAATTGACGAGAACTTCTCATGTGCGAAAACGACCCATATGCGGAAATAAACGAGGAGAAGGGGTTAACCGAGGGTCCCGATTTTTATTAGTCATGTTATAAGATGTTGGCTTCCCATATGCGGAAAGGATTTTGAAATATGTGCGAAATTGGTGAAAGGGAAAAGCTCGCTCTTTATTTTCCCCCAGTAAGTAAATCTATTCAATCAGACGAACGAAAAGAGCGATTTTAAATGCTGCCGTACAAACCTATGCCAAGTCAGTGTATTCCGTTAGCGTGAGCTTAATTTCAAGTTCGCCTGTAGTGCAGCTGCACACTCGCCGTGGTGGGCCAGAAGGTACGGTGTTTCGCGGCTGAGCAAGGGGTCGGGGATTCGACGCGCTGCCAGAGCCCATCGCATCCCGATAGGGAGCAGGATGTGAAAACGAAGGGGAAAAAAAAGCACACACTCGGGGGCTTTTATATAGGCGCACGTTAAAGAAAAACCAATGGTCGAAATTATTCCGGAACCCTCGGGCTCGGCGTTACGGTGTCTCGCAAACCGTAAGTTTCGTTGGGACGTTGAACTGTGCACTATACACTCTTTACTATCCCCCGAACAAATTTTGCTTTCATGGACGGTGGAGCCATATTTCCTCGTAGGTATTAGAAACACTACGGCATTACACTTTCCCGATAGTCTGACCGCTACGGCATCTAAAACTTCCGCGCGGTTAAGTTAAGGACAGCGAGGTCTTATTGTTTTTCAACATCTCGCGCGATCTCGCGTATCGCGCGACTGCGCGCGCGGAGGATGCAAACACTTACGCCGACCAAACGCATTCTGTCGATTCTCACGGGCCACGCGCACGCTTTCTCGAAGATAAAGGCGCGACTCGGCGCGCGGACAACCTCGCCGTGTGCAGCAAAACAACCCCTCTTGTGACGTCATCATATCCTGCTCTCTAGAAAAAAAACAAAAAACATCCATGGCCTTTCTTGTTAGTCGCGTTCCGGGGTGCTGCTGCTATCACTGGATGGATGGATGGATGAAAAACGTTTATGAAGGTCCTGAGGTACGCGACTCAGCGCGCTGCGGGCCGCTCCCACGTTGGGACAGTCAGGCCTTGCCCGACCGCCGCATGGTGGGCCCTGAGCGAGATGTTTACCCGGAATCAGCGCGCTCCTCCTGGAGGGCTCGTGGGAAAAACAGAAGTGAGCCAAGGTGGATCTCGTCCTTTATCGCGCGAAGCTGCTGACGGAAGCGAGTGTACGCCACGAGTCATGCCTTCCGTGCAATGCAAACTCAGGTGACAAGTTGACACGGCTGTTGGGGCAAGGTTCCCGGCCGGGTCAATGACGGGGTCGAGGTCTGTGCAGCGGTGACACTCGTCGGAATGCGAGTGTCATGGAAGGTGATATATATATGTGGCCAGTTGTTCCCCTCGACGATTATTTCTCCCGGTTCTGATCACGTGAGCGCGTCGCAACGATTGTCACTGGCTTGCTATCAAGCACGAGATTCCCGAGTGATACATATCTCCGGCGTCCTTTTCAGTTCTCCACATTCCTTGACAGCGGGCGATGAACTAAAAAAAAACTCGCAGTTTGTAGTTCGAATCGGTGCCTTTATGGAACTTGGCAGGCCACGTAACGCGTATTATGGATAACCGGTTGACCATTAGAGTTGCAGAATAAGCGCCAAGAGAAGGAAAGCGCAGTCGAGGACGGCAGAAAACTAGGTGAGGTGATGAAATTAGGAAATTTGCAGACGCAAGTTGGAATCGGTTGGCGCAGGACAACGGTGATTTGACATCGGATGGAGACGCCTTCGTCCTGCAGTGAACATAGATAGGTTAATGATGATGATGGCTGTGAACCTAGATAACTTCAATCACTTTGAGTAGGAATGCTAGAAACCGTAACTTTATCTACGACTGCACCCCACGCCACGTTGTCAAGCATTTATAAACCTTGTGCTTATCATTTATTACGCCTAATTGTGAGCGAATGCATCGGTTCGAGAGTTTTTTTTGTGTGTGTGTAAATTTTAATCTTGGCAGGCTTCTGCCCTCTTTCTCGTCTGCGCGATCAAATGATGCGATTTGCAACTTTATTTTTACATCGTAATCACCTTTATCAGTTTATTTGGCTCGTGCGAGGACGAAGGCATCTGCATAGAGGAGGTCTCGACAGTTGGCTCTTTACTGATCGAGTCAGGCGACTCCTGCCTGTGCCGGCAAATTTTCTAATCTCGTCGCTCTGTCTTATCTTCTCCGAATCGCCACTGACTGCTCTCTCTTCTTCCGGAATAACATCTGGACCGCAGGTTATCTGTTTTGAGCACGGCGTCGCTTGCACCCAGCTCCGCTCCCTCTTCATCAGCCACTCGCTTTTCCAATGTAATACACTGTCGTATCCGTTAACATTATGAAATGAAATGAAATGAAAGTTTATTTCCATCTTGTAAGATACAGATGGAGGGTTGGAGGAAAAAAAGCTGTCCATTGAACAGCTTGACAAGTCCCCCATCCCTCATTTAGGCAGAAGCAGCATCACACTCTTTCATTCAAATATACGCATGTATACCGTACATACATATTATTACACATCATATACATTACTCAAGAAGTCACGAAGATCATCAAGGAAAAATACACATATAATGGTCATAGAAGTATTACAAATCAATCACATACATGTGATTGATTTGTCATTTCTCGTTCTATCACTTCATTCTCTATCATTACGCCTCGGCAGCGCACACTTCGGGTGGCTCGTAGCAATGCAAGTTCAAAGTTCGCGTGCACCTAGTTCCTCCGGCGAGCTGATTGGAGGCGCAAATGAAGATGGCACACGAACACGGCTGCACTTCCGGCATCTAGAACGTGACGTCAAGGCCTATCCCCACTTTGTTTCTTTCCTTCGTGGTAGCAAGTAAAAAAATATACACAAAACAAGACACAGGTGGCGACTGCGCTCTCGAGTTGCAACAGCAGTTCGACGTGAGGTCATGCATTTCGACAGCGTCTGCTCCGGTCTGTTAACCGATTCATCGGTAAGTAAGGGCTAAATTGCAATTTATAGGGGTAAAAGATTGAACATGACAAGTTCCGAGCCACCAGGGTGTGTATATATGTCTTAGTGGATATATGGCATTGCGCTTCCAAGCTCGACAGCATGAGTTCGATCGCACCCGCGGCGGCCGCAATTAAGTTGGCGGCGAAAAAAAAAAAACAAACGAAACAGAAAAACTGTAATGTACTTATATTTAGGTGCACGTTAAACAATCTCGGGTGGTCAAAATTAATCCGTAGTCGCCCGTTACGGCGTGCCGCGTAAATAGCACGTCGTTTTGACTCCGTAAAGGCCCCAGGTGTGTGTGTGTGTATATATATATATATATATATATATATATATATATATATATATATATATATATATATATATATATATATATATATATATATATATACACATTTCACGTTCCGTCTGTCACAATGGTTAATTTTCTACTAAAACAGCACGTAAAAACCTGTTTTAGCTTTATTATGACACAAAAACATGTTTTCTTTAACTATGAGAACTTGTTATTGCATGTACAATTACATGGTACGTAAAAAGTATCAGAGGGCCGCCAAAGTTGGTGGATAGCCGGCAAGATTCGCGCTCGCTTTGAAACAGTTTGTCGTCTGTTCTTGTATTTCTTCGCTTCGTCGTGCACTGTAGGTGAGTAAAGATGCAATTTACGTGAATGGAAACATTTTATGAAGATTTTACTAACAGAACGCGTTGTTTGTGTAGCCATATCCACCTTCTAGACGAAGCCTCTTACAACACCAGCCAACACAAGCCTCGCAGACACATATACCGTCATTCCCATGACGGCACAGCGCCCTTTAAGAAACTCCCATTGACCGTGGCGCCATATTTCCCTCTAAGTGTTATAGTGAGAAACTCTCCCTCTCTATCTCTCTCTCTCTCTATATATATACACACACATATATATATATATATATATATATATATGCATATATATGCATATATGTAAGTTCGGAGAACACAGCTACTATAATGTAACGATTCCGTTATCTCGATTCTATTCGGTTTTTATCGTTAGCCCAGTTTTTACGTTTTTACCCAGTGAGAACGTAGGCCAATCACAGCGTTAACGTACTGGGTAGCTCCGTGCTCGGAACACTGAAGTAACGCGAGAAGGACGATAGATCATTGACAAAGAATCGTTCCGTTATCTCATCCCGTTGCCCGCGTTCAAAAGGCTTAAATACGATAACTTACCTTGAAATCCACGAAGTCACACACATTGCATCGGCACTGAGGTATCGGCGCACGAAGACTTACGCAATAGAAGTTACGTGAATACCAGAGGATAGAATGTAAGCGGGCACGCTCACTCTTGTAATCGTCGATCGCCACGCAGTTTCCACAGAACGGAGAGCAGCCGGTACTCGTGGGTGATGTTTCCTGCGAACTGCGTTTTTTTTTTTTTTTTCGCGAAGCTACGAAAACGTTTTCCTGTTTTCCCGGCCACGCGCACGTGCCAACTGATTCAGCGAGCTCTCCGTACGGTTAACTCGTGTCCCGTCACTGGCGCCGCCGAGGACCGCCTTTTACGGGACGAATCTGATTTGTCTGATTCACGAGAATGATTCGCGAGTCTCTGCTGTTTGTCGTTTTCCCTACTTCCACTAATCTTCCAATCGCCACTTACTAATCTCTAGTTTGGACAGGTTTACTTTCCCCCTGCTCTCGCTGAACCCAAGGGCTTCAAGGAGGCCAGTGCTGCCTAAATCCACCACTGGGCAGAGGCCTTCACATTCTAATAAAACATGCTCCATCGTTTCCCTAGATTTACCGCAGCAAGCACATGCTTCTTCTTCCTTCTTATATCTCGCTTTATGGGTGCGTTTCTAAAGCATCCCGATCTCGCTTCGAAAAGTAATGAGCTTCCATTTGAGTTATCATAAATCGTTTCTTTCCTGATTTCGTTCTTTTCCTCTTAAGGCATTTTCCACTCGTGGCAGGTTTCTTTTCCATTGCCGCCACCCATGAGATTATTTCAGCCTCTCTGACTTTCCGCTTGACGTTCTTTGTTGCTGTGTTGCCCACCCTACAGGCCGCATACTTGCTGGTAAGTTTCGTTGTTCTTTTCCTCCAAAATGAATCAATGTTTTTCCTGCACAGATACCTCAACACTCTCCCAGCCCATTCACTTTCTTCCATATTCCTCAGTCGTTCTTAATAATTGATTTTACTGTAAGTTTCCCTCACTTCAAAAGTTGTCCAATCCATATCACCCTGCACATCCTGCATATCATCCTGCATCATGCATCCTTCATTTGTAGACTTCCCGTGAGCGCCCAATGCGAGGCGTCCCACTGACCTATGGTAGCCATCGAATCCTAATTACACCCCTGATTTCAAGCAAACAACCGCATTTCCAAATGTAAGTTCTAGAACCACCACACCTTTCCACATACCCCGTAGCATCTCGTACCTATTGTAGCCCCATAGCACTCTGTGTTTCATTATGGCTGCATTTCCCTCACCATTTCTAACATCGCCCTCTGCACCCTATTTCCCATTACCTCTATGCGCTTTCGAAGAATAAGGACGGCTTGTTCTAGCGACATTACCGGTGGAGAGTTAACCACGAAACTGCTGGTAGTGGGCGAAGGTTCCCTAAAAACGCATGGTGACATGGCCGCTCATCCTAAGTTGGATCCACGATCCAGATTCAAGCGGAGAAGATAATCCCATCAACATCGGGACAGCAGCATAGAAACCAAACGGCTGCATCTCATGCCTATACCACCTCGAAGTATCTCACCTTGACAGCCTACTTGCTTATTGCATTTTGTTCGAAAACGAACGACGCAGAGCGAAGCTATCCTCTAGAAAACATAACAAAGACGTTGTCAAACATACAAATCCCTACTACTTTCACTACACATGACATTCGTCAAGGCTTTTCGCTGGACATCGAGGGCCGATTCCACCATGTCTACCGTTCGTAAGCGCTGTTTAAGAATTTTTTGTCCGACGATATTCACTAACTATATGTGCAACAAGATGAGTGTCAACCATATATCCTTACGAGCGAACGTGATGGCAATAATGAATATAATAATGAGGATGATGGACACATAATTAGCGAAGGCAGATAGCCGACCAGAGGCAAAGAACGCTAACGAAGAAAAACGTTCGGCCCAGAATATCCGCAATACTTAGTACACTGTAAAATAATTTACATCTTTATTCCCTTTAAGGGTGCAAATTGTTTTATCCAGTGTAGTCAAGTATTTATTCTCTAATATTCCCCAATTACATTTTTCCTATAGACATAAAGGCACAAGTTTCAACTACGCAGCGTTGAAGCCGTGTCAGTGCGCAAGACACATTCGTGTAATAGAAATTCCGAGACTAGCGCAGATTTCATTGGATCCCTCCACAAAAATTCGGAGATACATTTGTATTCCACGCATAATTTTCCCACAATATATTCCTTGAGCAGGACGTTACGAATGTGCCCGGAATATCAATGTGTTGTTTCGCTGCATGATTTTGTGGGGGAATGTCTGATAAAATGGTAGATAACGCACCAAGCCAGACAGCAAATAAAAAAAATTGATGTATACTTAAGTTTTGGTGTCGCAGGAACCCGACCACGGCTGCTGCACTTCGATGGAAACGGAATGCACGTTAAAGAACCACACGTCATCAAAACCAATCCCGAGTCCCCCATCTATACAGAGTGCCTCATGATCAAATCGTGGCTTTGGGACGTAAAAGCCCACGTATTGAATTATTCAATTCGATGCAGCACAACCTATCTGGGCATTCGGAATATATGCTCTATGTCGCTTTTGCGGTTCCGCATGACCTGACACACGGGGGAAACCGTTAAGAAATTATGACTCTGAGAGCGAATAACTAAGTGTCGGGTTATGTGCTGGAGGTGGATTGACGACATATCCCTGTAACCTACCCTCATCGATCGCGCTGCCATGTGATATGGTGACGTAGTACATTGAAATCGCACCAGGCACGCGGATTATAGGTGTAGAGTTGCCGAGGATTGATGGGCACATGATCAGCAAGCGAACAGCTGCTGGGTTACACAGTTACACAGTGGCGGCTGGTGAGATCATAGGTGCGTATATTGTCACGCGCTTTCTTTCTTTCTTGCGCGTTGCAGTCCTGATAAAACATCAGTTATCTAGCATGATCAGTTTACCGCGTTATCACCCACGCGAGTCGCTTTCGGCCCCAAGGGTCGAATTTATAAACTGATTAAATTGTTGGCTTTCACGTCCCTGAAGTGCACAGTGGGGAACGTCGTAGTGGACGATTCCGGATTCATTTTAACTGCCAGAATATTTGTTGCGTGCACCTGAACTTAAGTACACGAACGTTTTGCAGCGTCGTTGTCGGAGTTCGCTAAACTGGCTGGAGCCAGCCAATGGCAAAAAATAATAATAATAATAATAAAAAAAAGAAGAAATTTCGAACGAGAAGCTCTGCCAATTCTGCCTCAAACCTGTACGCAGTTTTTGTGGCACGTTCTCTGAGCGTTGCGATTAAAGACCGATCCATCACTACAGTGCTTTCACGTTCCTATGCATGAAATGACCGGATGTTAGCTGCGTCATTCGATTCGATGCCGCCACATGTGTGTGTAGTTTTCCGAGCACTGGGGCCGAATTCAAAATACTTTTTTTGCTCCTAAGTGCCGTTTGTCAGTGGCCGGCCCCCTACCGCTCATTTTATGTCCAACATCTTGATTGGCTGACATCATGCTCTTAGGAATGGCTCTACATAAGAACGTATTCCGAAGACGAATACAGGTTCTATATTCAGGAAAACCTCTTACAACAGAATTATTCATAAGAGCGAACTCCAGCCAATCCTGATACGGCCCTAAGATCACCTGTAAAGTTGGCACTGGCATAGCGCGCACGATCACGGCCCGATTCCTTTCCTAAACTATTGCGCAGTTATTACGGAAAACGCCGTTGCCTAATTATGTTCAGCGTTAACAAAGCGAAAACGAATGCTGTTTCACTGAACTGTAATTCCGATTTTGTGTGTTATAAGAAATTTGGGTTATCCACTGCTGTTACAGACGTACCATACTTTTTCCGATTTCATGCGTTATCGTTGGGCACGAATTCCGGCTTGTGCGACAGTGATTATTATTTTTTTTTTACTAGCTGCCCATGCGAAAGCTTTCGAAGTAAACGGAAGTGTTCAGGAGGAAAAGTGGAAAGAGTGAAGCCAGGTGAAATAATATTTGTTGTTGGCGGCTCCGAAGTGCACCTGCAGCCGATCCGTCCGCGTCACCCTCAAGCCATAAAAAAAAATACAGCAACGCAGACATGTCTGCGTGCACTGCTTTGAGGCGCTGCAGCGCCTGAAAGTTTATCCAATACTTTTATGCAGATGTGGGGGAAAAGGCTTAACTTATTCGTTCGAGCACGCTTGCCCATTATGTCACCAGCCATTTGTCGTCGGCTGTGGCAGACCTGGGCCCGTATTTTTATGGATTATGTTCCTTTGATTCTGCTCAGTACTTTTCACTTTTGGGCCTCCTGCCGAACACGTAACACGTTTCATCCATTCGTATGTACAATTTATGCTAATAAACTTGAAAGTCATGTTCATTACTCCGAGAACGTGGCAGGTGCCAGCGATATAGTAAGGGTGGGGGATGAGTTTCAGTAAATATATCCGCAGTCCAACTGCTGTAGCAGTTAACAAGGTCGCACTCCATGCATCCGCGTTTGACTATGGGTTTAAAGCTTCACAACCATACACAAGTTCTCTCTTCACATAACCATTTGGATATGGACAAATAACTATATGCAGCCATTTGGCTATTTATCCCTGATCCTATTTACATCGGCGAGCATGTCGTAATGGCTATAGGCAGCTTTGAATTTGGACAGGGTTGTACTTTTCAGCCATAGGTAGTCATTTGGACATGGCGAGGTAAGCATCGACATCCACTCGGTTGTTGGCACCTACGCCCTATAGAGCTGCGTGATCATGTCCATAAAGTCCTTGTTTGAAATAAAGTTACCATTCTATTCCGATCCCTTTCTTTTTTGTTCATTGTGACTGGACGGAGTGCTATACGTCGCCTACTCCATAAAGAATCTTATAATCAACCGGCTATGCACGCATCACTCCGACGTTAGCATTGAGCTGAATGGTGCAAAAATATGGTGAAGTTATACTAGGCCTAGTTTTCAATATGTCAGCGCACCGTTGCGTTTAGCCCTAAACGGTAACCATCAACCGAAACTTTTGTTCAGTTTTCAAAAGGAACTGGAGGTATACGAGAGGGAAAAAAAACATGACAGGTATATTCAGGTAAGTCTGTCGTTACCATGAATGTTGGCTTACGTAACCAGCTTTGTTCGTTGCCTGTCGCGAAGCCTTCATCGAGCACGCGTGCGTTTAAGATGAAAAAAGAGAAACAGAACGAAATCAGCCGCAAGAGGCTCCGCAGTTGGCCGCTGCTAAGCGCGCAGCTGCAGCGCATACCAGCCGCGGAAACCAAGGGACCCCGACGCGCACATGGCGAACGACCGTGAAAAAAACGCAACATGCGCATGCGACATGCTCGTCGGTTCATGCGCTGCAGGTATAAAGCCACATGGTGGCCCGCCACTGACGCGCTCGATTCGCTTGCGCGTCTGCGGATACTCTTTAAGCGTATAACAGCGGCGTTTGCGCGCGAATGTGGTTGAGTGAGGATCGGTGGTTTCGGATAAGTCTGGCGACGTGTGCCACACACGTGCCGATCTGCGATGGTGAAATGCGAGATCTGGTTGGGTGCGGCTTGAACCACCGGAAACTTGCTTTCACTCCGCGGTTAAAAGCTCCTATGCATCGATTTTTTTGGCACAGCTATGGCGGGGTGGTGGTGACTCACGCTACATACACACGTTTACGTGTCGCGTTGCTCTTCGCGCGAGGAGGTTGCTTGCGCAAGAGCGCACGTATGTGTTCGGTGCCGTGTGCATTCGGAGAACACGTGACATGTGCGCCGTGCGGAGCTTTCACGAGGAAATGCGAAGTGTTGTTGGATTCGGCTCTAACCTACGTTTCATTTTGCAGGTTGCCCCTATATGTTTGCACGTTCTTCGGTGTAGTCAGTACTTCTAGCATACTTTTGGTTTAGTTTCTGTAACCTATAGGTGCTTTATCTCTTCTACGAATGTAGCTGCTACGGTAACCAGGTGTGTGATCCGCTTCAAGCCAACCTTTCTGTGGGGTATTTCGACCGCGCTCGTTGTGTACTTGAAAATGGAAAAATAAAGTGGATTAATGTATCCGAAATCTGAATATGAGATCTAGTCAGCACAGCATCAGTGCAGTTAGGTCAGCAAAATAGCTTGACGGAATCCGGTGCCTTTCCTTGTGGTTTCGGCTATGGACAGGTAGAAAGAGAGGCAGAGATAGAGAGAAAGGACGCGACACTGCTTGTATTTCTGCGTAAGTTTTGAGCAGTATTATGGACCTTTACAACCCTTGAATAATCCTTAACCGCTGTTCTATCAGTCACTGTCACATTTAAAGACAGGGTCCTATTTCGCAAGTTGTGCTATCTTTCACCCAATCGCTAATTGTGCTATGTTTCATCCGCTCCCTGTGAATTTTATTCATTACATTTTTATGAATGGTGCTTTGTTTTCTTTCTTCTGGGTAACGTCATTGTATGTACAGCCAATTACATCTATTTATTTCTCTCGCGCGCCAATGACGGCCTCGGCACACATCGTGCTATTTATCTTCTACAAAGTCACTGTCTTGCATACACGCGGTTAAAAACGTAGAAAGCGTTTGCGCAGCGCCACGCTCTAGCATCGAACAGCGAAGGTACTTTTACGACAGGTGCCCGCAAGTTTTTCTTTTTTTTTAATGTTGCCTCATTGTATAAATTAAGCTAATCTTTCTTCTTTACCAACACATTCTATCTCGTTCGGCAAAAATGCTAGTACATTATTGCGGCCACTTAGATCGCACTGGACATGTGACCGAATGAATTAGCAGCCGGCCGAAAGCAACGAGTAGAGACATGAAAATAACCGTATAGCTGAGCCGACACTGCTGCCGAGTATATAAAGCTGAGAAATCCAGAGCGAGCTCGGTTGTTGCGGGACAGATGTAATTGGAGAGCGCTTGGAAAAATCTTTGGTCTGCTGTGGGCATAATTAGATTTGGTGATGACGATTTGTGCTCTCATAGTACCGCTTTGACAGCGAGTCTCACAAATGAACGAGCACACTCCAGTCGCTTCCCCACCGCTGTAGCTAAGTGGACACGGCGTTCCGCTGCTGTGCGCGAGGTTACGGGTTCGATTCTCGATCCCCGCGACCGCGTTCTGATGGGGCGGAATGCAGAAAGATTCGTTAATATGGTTTAAGACGCCTGCCGCCAAAGAACCCCAGATGATAAAGGTAAACACGCAGCCCGTTGCCGGCCGTGTCTCGCAAGGTCCGAATCTTTCTTTGGAATGTTAAACTCATTCACCGCAATCAATCAATCAATCAATCAATCAATCAATCAATCAATCAATCAATCAATCAATCAATCAATCATGTGTTTTTGTGGCGAACGCTGAGACAGGAGGTGGCTTCGAACTTGACATTTAGTACGTTTGAGGCGGAAGGCATCAGGAGACCTAGTGAATTCCGCATTATCAGAGAGAGTGAGAGAGAAAGAGGAGAGGCGAAAAGACGGCAGGGTAGACGGATGATCCCTGCAAGGAAAGTGTAGGAAAGAGGATTAGAAAAATGGAAGGAAGAGAACGGCACACGTTCGAGGCGACCTCAATCACGGTTGCACTCGGGCTGATTTTGGTGCGCCATCTCGAAGGCGTTCAGTGCAGCGCCACTTGTACACGGACACAGAGGAGAGTATGGCTGCACTATTCTTGATGTTTGCCTGTGTGCTAACCGCGCTGCACTGAACGCCCTCGTGAGCGAAATAAAATAAGAAAATAGAGGAAGTGTTATATGGCATTTGAAGGTGCCGGTATCAGCTCATTGGAACCGGTTAGCTCCGCGATTCATGCCGTCAGTGAGACCATCGACACCTCCTTGGTGCCAAACGCACCCGTGTGCGAGAGCTCTCGGGGAGCCACCCTACTGCGCTGTTGACTTGCTGTTGTGAGCTCGCGTGAGCATCTGTTGAATAGTATTAGCGTCTGCGTCAGAACCTGCGGGTTTTTCTGCGTGCAAATGAATGTTTGCTATCTAAACGATTTTCCTTGTGTATGTTATACCTTCGTTGGTGGATTCGCTAGCTGTTCCGGTAATTCAGTTCCTGGCACTCCCATGTCATTTTGTAGCCGCCCTCCTGAGTGCCCCACCTAGGGCACTGTAAATTACGCCAAATATATACATTATATCCCCGCCCGTAACAGTCCAGAAACAACAGGCTGCGTTCTCATGTCCCGATGGAAACGTGTATGTGTATTGTCCTGAGATCAGTTGCACACTGCTTTGGACAACAGCTTTAACTCTTTTCCTAACTAAACATCAAATAACAACCAAATAAGATTGTAATTTTGATATAGACTTGTGATGTGTCATATGTCAGTGCTCTATTCCTATATTTTGTCGCCGTCATTTGAGAAAATCTACTCTTATTTGTGTAATGGTGTCATATGGTCACTGAGGACGAAAATCACCCATGAAGTAGATTTCAACTGCAACAGAATGGTGTCACCATCCGAAGCGTGGTATCAACATACCAATTTACCACAAATTGTTACATCTCCAGGTATGTGGCTAACAAACCAGCAAAAAAAGGAAGTGCTACTTTGTGCACTATAACCATGGTATTTAAGCAAACCATGCATTTTGTGACAGTGGCATTGTGGGCTCGGTTGTTGTTCATCGTGAATCGAGCGAGTTGTAGCGTGGACAGGGATTAAGGACACGAGAAGGGCACAAAATAATGTACACACGTAGCGCATTTTATTGAATTCGTAACATTTATCGCGGTAATAACAAGTGAGTTGTAAAGAAATGAAACCGTTATGCTCTCTACACGTCTCAGAGAGATATAGTTGGAGTACAGCAGTACCCTGATCAGTGGCGTAGCTAGGTCGTCTGGCACCCGGGGCCCATAGGTCTTCTGTCACCCCCCTCCCCGGGTGTAGCCGGCGGAAAGGGGGGTGTCTTCAGACGTATATGACACCCCCCCACCCCCTCACTGGCCCCTTGCACCCGGGGTCCACGGCCCCCCGCCCCCCCCCCCCCCCCCCCCTGTTGCTACGCCACTGACCCTGATTTCTCATGAACGGCTCTCAACCAGCTTTTTATAACCTGTATTCTCGGAAAAACAAAACTGAAATATGACGTCAACTGCCAAATGAACGCCTGGAACTGGCAGCCATCGGGCGCCTGCGATGATGTCATCACGGTACGTCTTTTCCGCCTCGAGTGCCTGCCTGCTCGTACTGCAGCGCAAACCTGTGTGCAAGGCCGACTGTTGCATCAACGCTCTGTCCTCGCGTAACAGCGCGAGTGACTTTTACGTCTCTCTCGCTCGGCAACGTCGTCGCAAAGCGGGCCTTTGCTGTGTACGTGTGCGCGTTATAAAAATGGCGCAAATGGCGCAGCGCTCTTGTGCTGGATGCTGTTTCGTGCTGTAGTTTCGCATCTTCGAAATCAACCAATAAATCGATCAATACGAAGATAAAAAGTTAATGAAATGATGGATTAATGAATGAAAAATGCCTTACTGAATTAATACAGAAGCAACGACTGCTTCAAGCAAACATAGGCCTATTCAGTCAGTTATTCAATCAAATAATCAATCGGTTATTGCACGGGTTGGGTAATCAGTCAACCAATCGGTGTATTATAAATAAATAAATAAATAAATAAATAAATAAATAAATAAATAAATAATTCTATCAGTGTATATTTATATAACTTCATGTTTGAATGAAAAATGCCTCACTGAATTATTACTGAGTTTCCAGAAGAGGGTTATAGCGCCGAAGAAACACAACACACAGCAAGCGAGATGGGACAGGCGCATGTCCTGTCCCGTCTCGCTTGCTGTGTGTTGTGTTTTTTCGGCGCTATAACCCTCTTCTGGAAACATGCACCAACTAGCCCCCCAACAAGTATTACTCAATTACTGAGTGGTTTCATACAAACGCTAGCCTAATCAATCAGTCATTATTGCCATAGCAATCGTATGGACACTCCAGGCGCATTTCTTGTGCCGACGTCGCCGTGAGGTTTCCGTATAAAGTCCAAGGCCGATCGAATCAGCGGCGCGCCCTATGCGTGAGTCAAAGCATGTGAGGGTGAGCCGGCGATCGTGGCTCCATCTCGCGCACGCAAGGGAGAGAAGCGGGGAGGAAGCCGCGCTGTCTTCCTTCCCGCGCGCAAGGCTCGGAGAGGAGGGCAGGGAGAGGGCCGTAATCTACTCCGGGCGGCCGTGTTCACCCACCCGGACCCTTGTCTCTCGAACGCCAGCTGCGACGGGTCCTGCCGCACGCTGTGTTTCCGCGGCTTAGCTCGCGTTGATGTGAGACGTAGCGCGAAGGTCAATTCGCTCGCTGCTGCTGCCGCAGTTCCTCCCAATCCAGCGTTTTGACAACGAGTTTCTGGGGTCATCGAGTGAGATGTGTCCATGTTTGATTGTTCGCGCGTGACATCATGCTGATTAACTTAGTATGCCTATCTTTACAAGTTTATACGGCTGACAAAATCACAATCCTTACTTCGTATAGCTGTCCACTAATTTGCTATCGCAATCGATGCTTCGAAACTGCGACTTCTTTTAATCAGCGAATCAAACGTTTACTGCACAGGTTAGGTCATCAGTCCGCCAATCATTACATTATGTATCAATCAATACACGCATGATTAACTCAGTGAATATATGACTTGAGAAAGAAATAATGAAAGAATGAATGAAAAATGCTTCACTGAATTTGTACTGGGCGAACCACACATTCCAAACAAACATTGGCCTAATCAGTCAGTTATTCAATCAACGGAGCAATCATTTATTGTGCGGGTGAGGTAATCAATCCGCCAGTCACTGTAATCTATCTATCTATCTATCTATCTATCTATCTATCTATCTATCTATCTATCTATCTATCTATCTATCTATCTATCTATCTATCTATCTATCTATCTATCTATCTATCTATCTATCTATCTATCTATCTATCTATCTATCTATCTATCTATCTATCTATCTATCTATCTATCTATCTATCTATCCACAACAAATGAATGAATGAATGAAAGGTACCCCACTGAATTATTACTGAACCACCCATGGTTTCAAACAAAGATTGGCCTATTCAACCAGTTAATCAATCAATGAGTCAATAGTTTATTGCTCGGACTAAGATATCAGTCCGCCAGTCATCGTATTATAAGTCAATCAGTCGTTCACGCAATCGATAGGTTGTTTGGTCGGTCGATAAGATAAATAATTTCTCGATAAATTGTCGACAACCGATCAAAGGGCTCACGGTAGTTACAGCATAATATGCATACAAAATCTGCCAAAGTTCAAAGCTTAGATAATTTAGTTAGTTCAGCCAACTACATCATGCTTTGCGGAAGCCCGCTATATGTTTCTTCCGCAAGATGGTTACTCAATTTGAAGGCAAAATTGCGCTTCGCAATTCTTGCCCCTGGGTGCCAAATTCGAACGCTGAAATAAAATTATGCCGCGCGCTGTGCCTCTACATATGCTGCTGTTCCTGTCTATAGCTTTGTTTCCAGCTTCACACGCGCTCTCTAGAAAACTAAATGTTTCGCCTACACATCCTCTCTCGGCTTCTACGAACCGGCTGCCACAAGTTTTCTGCCACTATTGAAGTTCTCAGAAGCAAGTTTCTGAGGAATCGCTTTCCTCATAGATGCGTATCAAAGATTTAGTCTTTCCGCAGACGTATCCAGTTTACGGAACACCGGAACACCGCAAAACGAGGACGTCAGCAGCAGCGCTAGTCGCGACACCTTGTGGGGCTTCGTTCAACAAATATGTCAGAGAAAGCACGTTGTCTTACTGTTTCTCACCGAAACATCAGAACAGAACTACTATGGAAGGAGGAGGAGGAATAAACTTTATTTGTGCACAGAAGATGTGAGACCTAGGCCTCTCTACCTAAATGACGGCCTCGAGCCCTTGGGCCCTGGCGGCATCTTCGGCCTGCTGGATTGCCTTGAGTTGGTCTTCCGGTGCACAGCTGAGCAACGCGGTCTCCCACTGCTCTCTGGTCTTAATTATTTTCTTCTGTATAGGTGTACGAGGACAAGCCCAAACCATCTGTTGAAAGTCCGCCCTTTCTTCACAGAATCTACATCTATCCGTGTAAAGGTCCGGGTAGTAGCCGTGGTAGGCCACCGGGTTCGGATATGTATCTATGGGCACGAATGATTATGTTGCCGCCTTCGTACCGGCAGCTAATCGGGTTACACAGAGTACCTATTAGCCGCAATAAATGTTCAGTGCCCCTTTAGGTGAATTCAGCTTCACAGTATGACAACACAGGCTCAGCTCCTCCCGTTTACGTCTCCAGTACTCCGTACATAACGAATACGCATACAGGCACTATCAAACCCTTCTATTATTGCAAATCGAAGATGCGACTCATGCTAACATGACAAGACAGAGCTGCCTTTCAGCACGGGAGCGCGATTCATAGCCATTTTTCGCGCCCTGTTCAGCGTTGCTTCCTCTCAGAGCTCCAGTAGGCCCGCAAAGAGATATCCCACAATAATTATATAAAAAGAATAATATTGCGGTACTCTGCGTTTTTCTTATACTGCACCGCGATAGACAGCCAGAATGTCAATTCGCTCGCTGCTGCTGCCGTGTTTCCTCACGGCAGCGTTTTGACAGGGAGCTTCAGTGGTCACCGAGTCAGATGTGTTTGCTTGCTTGTGCGCTCGTGACACCGTGCTTGTTAATTTAGTTAGTGTGTCATGTTTATAAGTTTATACGGCCGATAATACTACTATCCTTACTTCGTATGGCGGTGTGCTAATTTGTTATTGCAATCGACGCTTCGCCTATCAGACGAAACGGCGACTTTTTTTTTAACTCATTTTTCGGTTTCAGATCTACTGTACTGCGGGATGGATTGTCGGACCTCTTATGGGGCAATTATCTCAGGCAATTTATTTTCCATAACGGCTAATCACTTTAGTATGGAGACGCTGCTTGGTGCATTTTCGTTTGCTGAAACAAAATAAAGTAACGTAAAATAATGCGACTTAGTTGACATGGCTTTTGATTATCGTCTGAAGCAAACTGCTGATGAAACAAGTTGTTTTACCACTGCCACACGGGTACGTTGGGTCTTCGTTGAAATAGATCTGCTTCGAGCTGTCCTAGCACTATTCGACGGAGAAAAGCGTCTGGTTAAAACAACCGACCAATTGAACAGATCTATTTGAAAAGCATTACAAAAAATTGCTTTTCAATTCAAAAAGCGGAAAGCATTTGATTGATGTTCAGAAACATATCAATGTGAGGTTCTTGCATAGTTAGCTGGGGCCACCTAATAATAATAATAATAATAATAATAATAATAATAATAATAATAATAATAATAATAATAATAATAATAATAATAATAATAATAATAATAATAATAATAATAATAATAATGTTATTATTATTATTATTATTATTATTATTATTATTATTATTATTATTATTATTATTATTATTATTATTATTATTATTATTATTATTATTATTATTATTATTATTATTATTATTATTATTGTTAGTAGTAGTGGTAGTAGTAGTAGTAGTAGTAGTAGTAGTAACCCCTTAACAGCCTACGGTCGTTCTTGAAAACTCTCTGATGCATTTACATATTTAAACATCATTATATTGTACGCTGCATCACTCAGAGCATATAATGTCAGTTTTATTGAGCCAACGACCTCACAGCTGTATTCTACTAGTCTTCACAGCCCCAGTTTCATTTATATTGCCATGCTACTGAAGCCTCGGTTTCTGCTTCCACTGCTGATGAGACAAGTTATTTTACCACTGGTAGGACACTTTGACATTCTAACATAATATGGGCGCTCCGACATTCTAGTAAAACATAGGTACTCAGACATTCTAACAAAGTATTCGCGATGGTTTCTGCACAATTGCCAGGCTCTGGGCACGAGTCTTCATCTGTAAAAATCTCTCCCACACCTACGTGTTCTCAAACATCCTCATGTGGCGGCTTAGAGCCGTATGGCCGCTGCCTTTCTGAAATATAAAAGTCATTTGATTTCGTTTTTGCTGCTCAATATTGTTTTATAGCTGGCTTTCTCTCCATTGATGCTATTATGTACAGTGTTCACTCGTCTCTTTGGCTATGAGTGACTGCCGTACTTTGGGCAAAATGGCATGCGCACCTGGCCACCGAGTTCACTTTTGTTAACTTGAAAAGGCAACAGTACAAAAGAAAAAAAAACATGGACAGAGGCGAGACGACATGAAGGAGCGCTGAACTTTCCAACAACATTTTTGTGAATGATCTATTCGAATATGTACAAACACGCCCATTTTGCCACACTAACCATTGTTGATACTTTGCTTTGGTGAGGGTTACCCCGCAACGGGGCAGGACAACAGAGACCCGTCTTAACGTCCTGTCGTCAGGAAGGAGTGGCGAACATCAGTGACATAAGAGCAATTTGACATCCGTGATCTATCAAAACTTGTGGCTTTGCTAATACACATTTTGACCAAAAAAAAGGGAAAAACAAAGAAAAGTGACGTCAAGCATGCCCGTTCCTCAATGTGCAGTTTCCCGAATATATATGGTGGTCAGTTACGTTCTTAAATAACAATTTGTACACGTTCCGCCTCGTTCTTGATTTGTCGGATTCCATACGCCAATGTTTAATGGAACACAATCGGGAAGAGCGAATGAACCGATTTTTTTTTAAACAGCGCACGTGCCCTGTTAAGATTTTGGCAAATTAGGTGACGCTTTTTGGTAAAAGCAGACTCGCCAAAACTCATCTGATGTAGATAACGCAGTTGCGTCACATACTGAGCTATAATGCTTGAAAAAGAACTTAATCGCATGGCAAATCGCAGTGTCACGTTAGCTAATTAACACAGTTTCACTAATACAATCTTTGGGCACGTCCTAATTGCGGAATTAAGGCCGTGATAATATCCACATGGCAGAAACCCTGTACCTGCAGTACAAATTTTTGAGAAATACGTACCTAAACTTTATGGCGAAATACGTCAGCACCGAACACGCATCTTTTGGAATTAGTGCTATCGGCACAAGTTTTTGCTCATGTAATGGGACAATTACCGACTGCTCTGCTTCAGTTCCGTAACAAGGACATGTGCTCAATATGAATATTTAAAGCTAACTAATGAAGCTTTCTCTGTTGTCTATGTTGCATTGCCATATGTCGTGCAAACAATATCCGCCTCTTCCCAACCGATGTGAAAAAATTGTGCTTGCGCAAGTTTCCAAAGTTCTGTCGTCTCATTTTACAAGTTCGTGCGTAAGCGTTTTCCGTTACATTTAGCATACTACGTGAAAAAAGTATGCAGAATATGGCCTAAACGTGATGGTCCACATTTCCTGATGGTCCACATGGTCCACATTTCCTGTTCTTGATGCACGATTCTGCATTGTCATTGCTATATTTGTCATAGTTCGGAAGCCATTCTTTTTCGTTTACTAACAGACGGACATGATTGTTAAGGCGAAAGAAAAAAAGGAAAGCAACTTACACTTACCACCAGCCTTGCTTGGACGTGCGACGATCATTGCAGATGCTACCCGTGTAAGGTACGTTCCTTGAGATCAGTCCTCCAGGCAGGGTTCAGCTGTTGCCGACGAAGCACAGTCTGTCGTCATGACGCCAGTGCGAAAGAACACAGCTCTTGGCCTGAGCGCTTGAGCACAACGAAATAAAGTTCCAGGCGCCGTTAAAGAATCCTCTGTATTACTCAGTAGCTCATGAAGTCCTGACCCGCACAAGGCTTGTCGAAGCAAACCCGATCAATGCCAGGAGAAGCCTCCCGGAACTGAGAATCGTAAACGGTTGTTTCGCCGGGCGAAACAACGACGTTCTAGCCCGTGGAAGCCAAAGTCCAGAGTAATGTGTTTACAAGACGAAACGGGGGAAACTTCCCAGAGTCAGCGGTCAAGCCCAGCTGCACTGAACAACGAGTTCACAAAACAAAAAAAAAGAGCACCAAAGTTAGCGCAGCTCACGGCAGAACAGCAAGCAAGGGAAGCGCTTACGAAACGCCGTCTGCTATAAAACGTGCCGCTGTTGCCGACGGAAAAAAAGCTTTCGCCGACAAAATTAAGCAGGACCCTCACAGCGGTGCTCTCGCCGGCTGTACAAACTGGCAGAAACGCGAGGCGATGAGTCTTCACTCGCGCTGTTTGCACGCGCCATTGCTATTGGCTGCGAGAGACTCACGTGGCGCGAGCACCTGTCAGAGGCGTAGCAGACGTCACTCGCGACTGTTTCTTTGCGTCATGGCGGCGGTTACGGTCACGGGACGGCTGTTTCAGCAACCATACGGGAGAGCGAAGGCCTCCCAAGTTCGTACGTTCGCGAAAGCATGTGTTTCTATGGGGCGCGAAGTAGCGTGCCTGGTGACCTTAGCGTAAAAACAGCCTTGCTGATACTTCGCCATCGAGCGACAACAGAAATGTATGTAAGAAATAAGGAACAAACAGGACAGACGTATTCTGCCCCAGTGACACAGCTGACGTCAGCGGATGCCGTTGAGAGCTTCCGCTCGTAATGCCGGATATCGGAAGCTTTTCTTCGCGTGCGTTTTCTGTTTTGCCTCCTTTTTTTTCTTTTTTTAATCTCTCTCGACGTGTTCTGAAGGGAGCGCGTAGGCGGCTTCGAGCTAAACAAAGCGACGCCAAAGAGCAAATTCCGAATACGCAGATAGTGACGCAAATTAGGAGAGATAAAGCATTCCGAAGCTCCGGGTATTCGTTTCACTTCCTGAAGACGTCCCTCACAGAGGACGAACTGAAGGCCTCCGTGACTACATTCCACAACTACGAAAAACTCCTCTCTCAGTCCTGAACAATTTACTCTCTACATAAAAGTTAAAAATGCCTTTAGATTTTCTTGTTAACTTTATTACATCAAACATTCCTTGCATGCAGGTTTTAGCCGGAGGGCAAGTCTACGCACAAAGCGCTAACTACGAACTGAGGCTTATTTTTCCAGAGCACAATTTTATACGCTTGCACAAAGCCACCACGCATGTGCAAATTATTGCCTCCTAAAAAAAAAAAAGTTCCTTATCAGGAAGAGTACCAGACGAGATGCCTATGCACACAGGAACTAATCTCAACATATTTTCAGCCTGAATGATTGCTCTTGTTAGCTTGTCGTGCTTGAAGCTTAAGATGGCTCATGCGCTGAACAGTGGTTCACATCCATATGACTTATGCTATCTTCGGCTGGTCGCTTCCATCCCCCGAAGCAGAGTCGGGCAGATCCGGCGTTCCCCGAGCTCAGAGGTAGAGGACGAGCGCGCAAGCCAAACGTGCGACTCGCTCTCGGAGGAGGCAATGGCAGATGCTAAACCACGTGACTACTACCAACGTCAGATGTTTCGCTTATCGAAAGCTCCCGGCGCTGCCGGGAAAACCGGCGGACGCGCCGGCGGGACGAGCGTTCGTCGCAGTGGCCTAGGTTGCCTAGGTTACGGTGGGCCGTCGCCAACAGCAGCGACGCGGCTCTGCGATGACGTTTCAATTTCGACGACTGCTCCGACGACAGGGCTCGGAGCGCCTCAGAGCGCTCGAAGGTGGAGGAGAGCAATCGAGAAGAACCAGCCGAACGCAGGGCGGGCACCCTCTTTCAACCAGCCGAAGACAACACCGCTCGCGAGAGCGCTCCAGAGCGCTCAGAAACGACCAGTCGAAGATGGCATTACAATGAATAGCGAGCCACACACCACGTGCATTTTTGACATTTTTATTGTGTTTTCTAAGTCTTTCATTAAGGCACTCGCCCGTCTACGCGATATACTTCTTACCGCAAGAGAGAGTGATCCCATAGGCGACATTGCTAGTGCAAGAAGCGAAGGTGTTTTTGTGTTTCCTTTCACACTATTTTGGTCTCCTATCGCCGTAGTTGGGGTGACAGAGGGCTAGAAGTTTCCGGGGGGCTGCGTCAACTACTTGTTGTTTTGATCATTCTGCTATTTCTTTTTTTTCCTCCAGATTACGGAACATCTTGTGGTAATATGGTATAGCACCTAGGCTCTTTGGTTTGTCCTCTGGAGTCTACTTATTGGTTGGTAGCCGGATGACGAAGTTTTTTGAGCAAGGCTTCAACAACTGAGGTTTGCACATGCAAAGAATAGCCGGCCTCTGACAGCCGCTCTGACTGATTATTTAAACTAGCTGATAATTCATGTTCCCATAATTTAGTGCCCAGTTGTAAGGCAAGAGAGGCTTATTGCAACGTGGTTAATAGTGCCAGCAAAGACGATTAGGGTGGACAATTAATAAGCTGTCAAGGAATTCAGTTACAAAAATTTATCGCTGCTCATGTGCGAGGGTTAAGGGGCTACAGCTTTCACTGAAGTGAGACAGCATACTAAGGGCGCGCAACCAGTTAGCGTTCGAGTCACTGTCAAAAGAAAGCAAGGTAGTCATGAACAAAAATTAAAAAAATCGTTTTATGTATGCTATTCGGTCGTCATCCGCAAGCCGCAGAGCAGCCTCCAGCGGATAAACTAAAGAACATAGCTCTTATACAGCATTACCGCAAGATATTCCATTAGCTGAAAAGTAGCAGAAAAATCAAAAGTACAAGCAATGTTTTCTGCCCCTCAGAAGCTTCTTAGGCCCTGCCGCCGTAACTACGGCGATGAGAAACCAAAGATGTGTGAAAAGAAACACAGAATCCGCGTCGTTCTCTGCACTGGTAATGTCGTTAATGGGTCATCCTCTATTGCGGTAAGTATATCGGGCTGACGGGTAAGTGCCTTAATGATAGACTTAGAAAACACAATACCAATGTGAAAAATGCACGCCATGGGTGGGCTCGGTATTCATTGTAAATTCTGTGAATGTGAACCATTGTTCAGTGTGACCCATGCGCCGTTGTAAGCTTCATGCATGACACGTTCACAAGTGAAATCATTGAGGCTGAAAATGATGTCAGACTAGATGCTTAGTGCATAATCAGCCTTTAACCTATCCGGAAAGGAACTTGTTTTTCTTAGGAGGCAGTGATTTCCGCATGCGTGGAGGCATTGCGCGGGCGTATAAAATTGGGCTCTGGAAAAATAAATTTTTGTTGGTAGTTTGAGCTTTGTGTGCCGTCTTGTCCTTACCTCCTAATTAATTAAGGTATGAGGTTTTACGTGCCAAAAGCACTTTTTGATTATGAGGCACGCCGTACTGGACGACTCCGGAAGTTTCGACCACCTGAGGTTCTTTAACGTGCTCCTAAATCTAAGTACACGGGTATTTTCGCATTTCGCCCCCATCGAAATGCGGCCGCCGCGGCCGAGATTCGATCCCGCGATTTCGTGCTCAGCAGCCCGACACCATAGCCACTGAGCAACCACGGCGGGTGGTCCATACCTCTGTGCTACACAACGCGAAGGTTACGAACCAATAAGTCCGAATTTCGACTATACTAAAGTATATTAAGATTCCTTCCTTTCTTCCTTTTCTTTTTGCTGTAGGATCGATTCCTCGCAGTGATACAATCGTTGAAGCATAGCCAATACCACGATATGTTTGCATCGTCGGCTCGTTGAGGCGAGACAGGTTGACGCCATTCCAGTGGCGCAGGCAAGTTGTATGGGTGTGAAATCAAAATGAACGTGTGAAGCATAGTGACGAGGAGTGCGCACTAAGAGTGTAACAAAGGTGCAAAGCAACAGCAACACGTGATGATGATGATGATGATGATGATGATGACGACGACGACGACGACCTTAAAGTGCTTGGCTCATACCCGCTCGCGGGGATTGGCTAATTAAGAGTCGGGCACATTTTACGCATATGCTAAGCGAATAAAGTTTGAAATCCATAATCATGATCAATAAGTTAAGGTGAGTAAAATATAGGATGACTCAGTGAATGGTAATCTAACCGAACATGGAAAAATAAAGAATATATATATATATATATATATATATATATATATATATATATATATATATATATATATATATATATATATATATATATATATATATATATATATATATATATATGTGTGTGTGTGTGTGTGTGTGTGTGTGTGTGTGTGTGTGTGTGTGTGTGTGTGTGTGTGTGTGTTTAAAAACGCGGCACTTTCGAAATAATGACATGATTGATACGATCGAGAATGAAGTCGTTTAGATTCAACAATGAATTTCTTTATGGCGATGCGTACATCCCTGTGTGAGTAAGAACACATGGACACATTAATGTTCTTAGTATACTTAAGATGAAAATAACGTGCGGCTAATGGCTGTGTTATCACTGCAATTGCTGAGTATGGCACGTGACCACAACGAGGCACGGTAAAAAAGTCGGCCGATATATAACTACAAGAACTTCAAAAATGCAAAGGAAAGATTAAAAATTAGGTAAAAAAAATTGCCTCCAGTTCACGCTGTGAAGGTGGCTGGACAGTGAATTACCATTACCCATTGCGGCGCAGATTGAAATTATTCATGTGGCGACGTTCAGATGTACTTTAGCTCATTATTACCTTAAGACGTTTCGACGGCCTGTGACTTGGCTTGTGCCGCTACTTCATGCACCTGCAAAGAGTGGACCTGAGAGAAAATAAATTCGCCGGTCCTCATATGCACGGTGCTTTTCGGGAGTCCTCACTATATGTGGCCTTCCCATAGCATTGTCACAACACAAACCAATTGCTGGGCGGGTTCTTCTTTTACGTACGAAAGTGTAGTTACGTCACTTCCTGCTTCGTATGCTACAGTCAAGCTGCCGTCGCAGCGGCAGCTTGCGAAACAGTGATCTTTACCGGGAAGCGTATGCGGGGTGCGCTGCGTGCTTCGCATTGCATGTAGGCGCAGGAGCGCCTTATCATAAATTTTGTGATTCGAATGCTTGTTTTGGGTTTGTTCCTTACTGAAACGTATGCTGTTCTGTGTGTTGTATGCGGGATTTCAAAGAATGTATGCACTGTTCGCTTCAATTTGCTGAGTGGTTGTAGCCTCTGCCTTACGGTGGTATGATCCACTGCATTTGGGGGTATGAGCCATAGACGATGATAGTTCTCTGTCGACGTTCCGCCACGAATAAATTCTGGGATCATAGCCGTAGACAGCTTCGCTGTAAAATAATGATGCGTGATATATTAAGGACTGTGTCGTGTGCATGAATAATGCCAATCATGTCTAACGTTCTAATCTGTGGGTACGTACCACCGTGTGGGTTATAATGATGGTGCCAACCCACACCATGGTGTGGTTTCGCACCATCGAACCTTTCTGCATCACGTGGGAGTATAGAATCACTCGACCATTTCCTCCTATTTTGCCAAAAATGTAATTCCGAAGGAAAGGCCTACTTAGAGCCGCCCCTATCGCGTTTGAGACTTCCTCTCTCGGCGGTTGACATTTTATCTTTCGGGGCAAGTACCCGCGGCCGAGCCCGAAAGGAAGTGTGTTAGATAGCACATGAGTACGTCATTGCGACTGGGAGACCCTCGTGTTAAGCACATTTTCCTGGTTATTAACACTGGATCGCGTTATTTTCATAAGATAGCCTCTCCGTCATAATTGGCATGACCACTACTCAAGAAACGAAAACAGAAAGTAATTTATGTTTACTATTTATTAAATATGAATAGTACAGATCAGTAAGTTAACAGGAAGCAAGAAGTTCATATTATGTTTCCACTGATAACCATGGCCAATTACCTCCCCCCCCCCCCGTGGGCACGTGCCGAAATTTGAAGGAAGAAGACGAAGACGAAGAAGTAGCACGCCGAGCGACAGTCGGACGGCGGTGAGCATGTGGTGAGCCCTCCGGTCCTCCTGGTAGCCGGGTGCCACGATGTTTGGCTGGGGCAAGCGGCCTACCGCTTCGGGACCCGAGGAGAGTGGCAGTAGGTCGTCCTCGCCTGCAAAAAAAGACGGCAGGTGAGCGTATGTTTATGCTTTTATCACGGTTAGGAGCAAACCAAGTGTCTTTGTCACTCGGTTTACTTATGTAGTCGCTTCACAAACATGAGAGATCTTTTGAGGCACGCTTCAAACATACGACACGCGACTCCAGCTGGGGGTCTTTCTTGGATCCGTGGAGACGTCCGGAATCTCAAGTGCGCCCTGTTAAAGTGCTTATAGCACTCTCCTTCGGGATACAGGCCTCAATGAGACTCTATTATTAACTTTCCTGTTAGTGCACTTGTGATAGCACGTGTGTTACTGTGCTGTGTTTTAGAGCGCAGCTCTTAGGCACCCGTTCCTGCGTCGAGCGTCGGCTTGCCTCGGCGTCGTATCTCGTAACTGAGCGAACAAGCACAGTGAAAGATGAAAGCGGACGAGGAGCGCAGCGGGAGAAGAAAGAAGAGAGCGCGAGGAGGAAAGGGGAGGAGGAGGCTACAGTGAAGGCATGAGGCGGAAAGTGGAGGAGGAGCGAAGGGCAGACGGCCTCCTGCGCATGTGCTGAGTTGCCGGCGGCCACGGCATCCGCAGCCGCGTGGGCGATCTCATCTACGCTTCCGAAGGGGGGTCTGGGTGGCGTGAGGTGGGAAGGGCTACGCTCGTCCGCTGCCTCATCTGCTGCGGTCAGTCCGATGTACCAGCGTGTGCGACGGGAATCACTACTTCTGCAAGGGGCGATGACGCGTGGCTACGAGTAAGGCTCGATGTGACTCTCCCTTGGGTGTTGTCGCTGCTGACACCGATGGCACGATTTCCCCGCGACGAAGGGCCGTTCTCGTCGTTGGTTGAACGAAAGCATGAGAATGAAAGCGTAGTTCCGCGCAAGACGGCCTGTGTGCCGACGATGGCTGCGATGCGGCGCCATAGTAGCGCGCGTCGTCTGTGCGGAAACAAAGCGCTGTATGAGCGGAGGTCTGTCTGCGGCGACTGACGTGCGGCGCTCCCGAACGTCACCCACGCGCTGCCTCTCGAGATCTCCCGATTAGCGAGGCAGTCGCGCCACAAGTTGCTCCGTTTGCAGCGTGCCGCACGAAACAGATTCTGCGCAGCAACTACGCTACTCACAGCGTTCTCTTCCTAATATAAACCATGTGCCTATATAATCATGATACAAAATATTGATGCGCGAAATGAAAACACGAAATTGCCCGTGTCGTTTTTGTGTTCTCTTCCGCTGTCCCCGTCTCTATTTGAGGTCAATATGATAAGCACGAATCACCAACCAGGCCAAACTGAAGTTCTTCTGAACCACTAGGTGGACTCTTACAGAATACCTCCCCTGGTCAGCGCAGTATCTTATAGGAAGAGGATGTGAGCAGGTGAATGGGTGGGTATCCCGGAGTGTACGGGCATTCCGAGGCAGAGTGGTGTACTGTGGGCTCTGCTCCACATAGGCGATAGGAGGACGGATATTGTGTGGGGCGGAAGAGCTCAAGTGTAAAGAGAGAGATGAATTAGTTGGCTGTCGGTAGACGTCATGCAGCGGCTTCTTCAGGGGTGTGCTGGCGTGAAGCGTATCCTGTTATGTGTGACGTTGCAGCGTATCCGTTAAGTTCAATAATACAGTTGGTGTGCGTCTAGACTGGACAGCGAGTAGGTAGAACGCTAGCACGGATGTACAATTGCGGTTTCGGCTTCAATAGGCCGACGTTGCAATGGAGAGCTCGAGGGTTCTACCATGAAAATGTTTTCTCCTTTATTGCTTCATTAATTGTGCGTCATAGATTGATGATTGATGATACCAGAACTTTTCCTGATACCTAATAATATTAAAAAATTAAATTATGGGGTTTTACGTGCCAAAACCACTTTCTGATTATGAGGCACGCCGTAGTGGAGGACTCCGGAAATATCGACCACCTGGGGTTCTTTAACGTGCACCTAAATCTAAGTACACGGGTGTTTTCGCATTTCGCCCCCACCGAAATGCGGCCGCCGTGGCCGGGATTCGATCCCGTGACCTCGTTCTCAGCAGCCTAACACCATAGCCACTGAGCAACCACGGCGGGTCGTTATACCTATTACCGTCTTGCACAGAATCAACAACAACAAAAAAGAACTAAGATACACGAACAGGACAGACGCTAACTTCCATCTAACGTTCATTGCCGGGTATCCAGATCTGTGTGCTTTTTTTGTAGATTCTGCGCTGAAACAGTAATAAGCATGGATTACGAACTAGCCCGGACGAACACTTTGCTCTTTCCGTGACTATTATTATTATTATTATTATTATTATTATTATTATTATTATTATTATTATTATTATTATTATTATTATTATTATTATTATATTTTTTTGCTTTGTCTATCACATTCATTGGCACGGTCCTACAAGCCAACTGAGGCTTAGACCGGCCTGCTTGTGTTGTTTTGTATATTTTGTGGCAATAAACATTATTATTATTATTATTATTATTATTATTATTATTATTATTATTTATTATTGCCGAGCATCGCTAATAAGCGTGCTCGACGCCTGTCGTGCATTTCAAGCGTGACGTCACAGTGCGTCACCGTAGGCTCTACGCCCAACGAGCGCTTTGCTGAGCAAGCACTTTCGCAGGAGTGCCAGGGAGGAGCTCCAGGAGGTGTCGCTGGTGGGCAAGGTGCAGAACTCGGACTCGGCCGTCGTCGTCATCCTAGGCGGCATCAACCTCCAGGAGCCTGACGACGTCTCGGCCGGTGCGACGCGTAGTTTCTGTCTGAGATTAGGATGTCGTCTTCACGTAATCTTTAGATATGACGTGCCTTCCCAGATAAAACGAACTCAGAGCACGAGAGAAGCAATAAGCGTCGTCTACTATAAGGGATATGGTTGGCTTTACGTCACCTAAAATTAGCTCGGTGACGCCTTACGTCATTTTATCTGCATTGAAATTTGTTGTTAGGTGCTGAGAAATTTAGCGTTACCTTCGCAGTTAGGTTGCAGTTGTCTTTGCAAAGATCGTTAAATATGCTTATGCCAGAAGCGTCACGTTTCTAATAACTCGAAAGGATAACAAGATCTCACACCACTCGCGTGCGGAGCTTCTCCCAGTTGCTTAGGAACCGTGCAAGTAAATATCTTTAAAAAGACGCTCTTCCTTTTCAGTGATATATTCTACGAAAACTAAACTAAAGAAAAAAAATGTTAAGCTATCCAACAAGACATGGCGAGGAATGGATAGTACCGACACCTCGACTTAAACTTGGACAAGAACGCCTTCACTATATTATTCCATCTCTTCTTAATGGTGATAGCCTCATAAATTTCGATTTGTTTTCTTGTTCGCGCGAGGAGCTTCATATTATGTGTTTAAATAACATGGCTTGAGTTTACTTGTGTGCACGTATTGCTGTTTCGTGTATACTTTAGTGATTACTTTATATACTTATCTGTTTGTTTGCTTTTTGTACGAGTTCCAGTACTGCCTCCCTGCTGAACTTTAGGTTTGCAGACTTGTCAAGCTGTCCTGGTGTAGCTTTTTTCTGCAACCCCTCCATCTGTATTGTAAGATGGCAAAATAAAATTGAAATTGAAATTGAAATTGAAATACTCTGGTCGATAAGGGGCGCTCATTGCAATGCAGGAAAGTCGACGTACGTGTTCAAGCCCCAGCTGAATCAATGGCTCACCTTTCAACCTCTGCCCGAGCCGCGGCACTACCACGCCGTTGTTTATTACGCCGGCTGCATCTACGTCTTCGGTATGAAACGGACGAAAACATTTCTCGGCAAAATGGTAGATATTTGCATAGTTGGCACTACTATTGTTCCACACTCTCGACGTACAGAGAGACGCTACTCAGCTAGCCCAAAAGCGATACAGGATTACCGCTGCACGGCTTCATCAAGACGAAATCAAACGCTTGGGACAACGCGGAAACTTCCTGGAAACTTTGTCGGCATGTCCACGCCGTCAGACATGTGTTGATGCGAGGCACTGCTTGGCGGTCTGCCTAGAGTTTCCTGTAGAGAGTCCGCCAAGACTTCCTCCAAGACTTGAAGACGTTATAAAAAAAACAAAAAAATCTGCGCAATATTATCAGAGGGTAAAATCGGTCGTATATCTGCTAATCTGCTATCCCAAGATGTTACAAAAAGTATTAACTTCAATGACATTACGTATCAAAACCACGATTTGATATAAAGCATGTCGTAGTAGAGAAATCCTGAATTAATTTTGACATGGACAAACAATGCACGGCACACGAGCGTTTTTTTTTTATGCACCCACATGGTAATGCTGGCGCCGCTGTCAAGATTGAACCTACGACGCCGAACTCAGTCACACAACACCATAGGCACTAAACAATCTCTAAAGGGGATTTTGATATCCGTGTACTTCACCAAGTACTCGACCATTAGGTGTAGCAACGGTTGTAAACATTTTGATCTCCAACCGAATCGCATCCTTCATGCTTTTGACTTCTTCGAACCCGTCTTTCCTTTAGCTTGAATACAAAAAGATATGTATCTATTTTGTGCTATCTGGATATTGATGAGGAAGGTGCGGAAGCACACGTGAACCAAAGCAGTGCGTGAAGTCTAGGTGGGTGCACACTCTGTTGTGCCAAGAAAAAAAAATTACGAATTTTGATGATATCAATAGCATGGTTGAGGTGGCACGAGGCACCGATAACTCTCTTAAACACGTACCATTAGCCAAGCCCATCCTTTCGAACCTGTTATAAAAAACAATCAATTGGACACAACCTTCCAGTGAAGGAAATTATTTAGATTGCCCATCACCGCCTATACCGAGTGCTATTACATGACCCTTACCACGCGATGCAGTTTCGTTCCGCCGGTTTCCCTGCAGGGTCATGCGTTGCCGGGGTGTCACGTGATAGTACATGGTATGGCCACTGATGAGCAATCTACCTTCCGCCGCCTCCTTTTATTTTTATTTCCTTGTCAGTATTTATTGCACAGTCTCGGGAACAAACGCTGCAGTTGTAAGTTTTCTGTTCTTTGTGTTACAGTCCCTAACTTTGTTACAGCGAACACGGGAGCGCGTGGCACATGGTGCATGCAGAGCTCTCTGACGGGCAGCTAGCGCACTCTCGTGGTTAGTGAGTTTAGCGGACGCACTCCCTAGCTGTTCTCCCACGTCGTCTGCTACCGCCACCACCGCATGGAATCCAGACATGTCGGCGCATGCGGTCTGACGCGCATGCGCGTTGATTACGAACTGGCTGTAGACTTTCAGAGTCAACGCGCGAGCGCGATCAGGGAGTGCATCCGCTAAACCTACACACTTCGAGAGTGTGCTAGCCGCTCACTAGAGTGGCATGGACCCACAGTGCGTGTTCGCTGTCTCAAAGATTGTGACTGAACATGCTAAAAATAAAATTACTGGGTTTAACGTCTCGCAATTGCACAGTAGGATGAGGGACGTTGTCAGTCGATGGCCTCGAATCAATTTTGACCCCCTTGCATTTGTTCAACATGCGCCAAAAGCACGTTGGAGAACTGAAGGCACAACGAAAAACGTTCTTGAACGTTCTTCAAGAACTGAAGAACGCTTCTCCAAGAAGTGAAGAACGTCGAAGGCGGGATGCAAGATACGCTAGCCCTTGCATTCCGCCCCCATCGTTATGCGGCCTCCGTCGCCGGTATTCGAATCCCCGACCTCGTGCTTAGCAGCGCAAAGACACGGCCAACGCTTCTGCAGTTTCATTCTTTCATGTCGCGTGGTTGTGGCGCTGTATGTCGGCAAGTCTGCTGCAGTCTCGGCTTAACACTGTTTCACCGCAAGGCGGCTACAGTCCCGCCGACGTGAGCAAAGGGGAGGCCCGCGCCCAGCGCTCGGTGTTCAAGTTCCACGTTCGCGAGAAGCGATGGGACAAGGCGGCCGACATGCTCCACGCCAGGGCCTGCCACGGGGCCACCGTGGTCCACGAGAAGATCATGGTCGTCGGCGGCAAGGACGACAAGGGAGAGTGAGTCTTAGAACGACAGAAAGCCGAGCTAGTTGGTAAGGATTCATTATGCAAAAAATGGTGAGGCGTGCAGACAGGACACAAGAGAAGAGAAGTGGACAACACGAACGCCGACTGTCAACAACTCACTCTCCCTTTTTTGGAGAGTGAGTACTCCACTATGCGGCGTAACTCGTAATGAGACCGTTGGTCTGGCACGTAAAGCCACGGAACTTATTTAAGTATAGCCTTACTCTTGCACGCGAAGAAAAGGGGTTAACCGAAGGGCCCGATTTTTATTAGTCATGTCATAAGAAGCCAACAAACACTGACACCAAGGACAACATAGGGGAAATTACTCGTGCCTAATAAATGAAATAAAGACACGATAAATTAACGGAAATGAAAGTGGATGTAAAAACAACTTGCCACCGGCGGGGAATGATCCCACAACCTTCGCGTAATAAATGAAATAAACGCTAACTTAATGGAAATGAAAGTGGATGAAAAAACAACTTGCCGCAGGTAGGGAACGATTCCACAACAATCGCTTAATGCGAAGGTTGTGGGATCGTTCTCCACTTGCGGCAATCTGTTTTTCATCCATTTTCATCTTCATTGATTTATCGTTGCTTTATTTCATTTATGAAGCACAAGTAATTTCCCCTACGTTGTCCTCGGTGTCAGTGTTTGTTGGCGTCTTAATCTTGCAGCTGCACTTCACTCGAAGCCGGCCAAAATAGAGAAACTCTAGAAAGAAGGGATGCAGACGGTTAGCGTAAGATAAGTGGAGGTCAGCGTACCCCAAATACCGCGTGAATAGCCGTGAATAGCCGTGAATAGCCGTGAATAGTCTCAGATCTTTGTGCGCCCACAGTTAGGGGACGCCGGCCTCGAACCCTACAACAGAATCGAAAACGAGCACAAAGGAGCGCAAGCAGGGGTGCGGCTTTCGGTACGCAAGGACGGTTGTGTGGGCCACTTCTGCAACTCCCAGAAGGCAACGCGCATGTGAAGAACTCAGACCTTTGTACAGATTATGTGTTAAAGGGACACTAAATAGACAAATGATTTCACCTGTGTTAGTCTAGTAAAAGAAACCTTCGTACAATACCAAGAAATGCCGCTCCCATACCGCGAGTAGAGGTTTGGCAAACCAGAGAAAGCGAAAATAGGAAAGATGGGCAGCGATGTCGCCTCGGACTTCCTGCAGTGGCTCGTCGTGATATGGATTTTGACGACGTGTGCTAGGGCCAAGTTAATTTTAAAAAATAGACTACATTGAGTTTTAAAGGAACCAAAGATTTAGCATGAGAAGCTTCCGGAAACTATATTGAGCCAACGCGGCCTAAATACGATAAAAAGAATAATTTTAATTTCGTAACGTAACACTGACGTACCGGCGTTGAAGATTCCGGGCGCGAAATCAAAACATGTTATAGTGAAATTAACAAAAATAAAATTTTCAAAGAGGGCCTTATCAGCCTGTACCGGTCTGGTGTTCCTCATTCGTGCCCCTTAAAAATATAGTTATGCAGCATTAATGAACAAAATTGAAGCAGACGTACTGTACCTACACGACGACTCCATCTTAGCAACATGCCGAGAAGCGACACCTACACACACGCCTGTGCGCGTTGTGTCTGTGCGTTTGTTGTCTAGACCTAAATGATCGCATTTGGAATTCTTTCCGCTGACGTGATTCTTTTCTACCCAGCAAAAGTTATGGTGCTTCGAATGCCCTACTTCAGGAGAGTCTTCACTAAAACACCCTGTGAATAAGTATATCAGCGAACGTAAGTTCAGAAACATCTTCAGCACTTCTGCTTCAACACGGCCGCATCGCACGTTTTGAATATGCAAGCAGGACGCTGTGTGCACGTTCCAGAACAGCTAAAGCAAGTGGCGGCTCTCCGTTTCCACACGTGGCTTGTGCAGCACAAAACAGCAGGTATTATGAGGCGGCCACGAAAAAAAAATGGCTGTGGCTTAGGTAAGGTTAAGCCCAGGATGCGAAGCATACTAGCCTTTATTTTAGTTGTTGAACCACTGTTTAGCCTGGTGAACTGCTGTTGCTTGGCTATATTTGGTTCGGCTAGACGAAGAAACAACTCATGCATTACTTCTTCGCCTTCAAGAGTGGAACGCGACAGCGTTCCCGTCGACCCGCCAAGGGGTGTAAGACAATGGGCTACAGGGCAGCGACTACGCGCCCCGCATTAGACGCGGTGAGCGTCGAGCAAAGCAGCGTTCGGCGCGGCAACGAAATGTGCGCCTGAGCAAGAGACGCACGCCTTAGAAACAGCGCGTTTCTAAGGCAACACCGCATTCACTAGAGGCGCTTTTGTACCGCTTTGAAGCGTTGTACTCGTGGCTCAGTGGTAGCGTCTCCGTCCCACACTCCGGAGACCCTGGTTCGATTCCCACCCAGCCCGTCTTGCAAGAGTTGAGCCAAAGCCACTTCTCCTCTGTCGTGACGTCACGGTGTCACGTGATTTCATGGTCACCGCCGCGCCTGAGGAGCTGGGTTGAGCCCTCGTAATATGCTTCGCATAAAAAAAGCAATGGTTGAGACAGCGCCTGTTGAAAAGAGGAATTACTGCAGCGTTGGCGTTGGCCGCTTGTTGTGAGCAGCTCGTTGTTTGTTCCGCGTCAGCTCCATTCACTTGTCTTGCAGTGTTTTTTTGATGCCACTTTACCTGTGTCTTTTTGTTTGTTTCTGATGTAAAGAAAGTTTATTAAACGCATAACAGATGGCGCATAAAGCTATTCACGTATTACGGTTTAAAACCTTTGACAGCTCAACAATAATGTTGACCTAACAATAACATCTGCAAGAACTAGACGAATGCAAATGTTAGTCCCTGCTTTTAAAGTTACCGTTGTTATCTACCTTCTAAACTGTGGTGTTCACGATAATGTCGACTGTGAGCCACAGCAGGTGTTTTTGAGACAAAACCTGGTCTCTTCATATGGCGCATCGCATTTTGGTCGCGGCGGAAATTGTTTCTTTTGTTTAAGCAAACACTTATTTTCATCTCCGTAGAGGCGCATCTCAAGAACACACGTTAACCTTGCCAAAGCAAGTACCGAACGTCAGTCTGTGACCGTGCATTTCACTTTATTCGGCTGCTCAACAATATTTTTGATCAAATGTATCTCGCTTAGCTTTTGGAAAAACGTTTTCATATTTCAGTTGGTATGTTTTTGAGCAATATATGAAGTAGAAATAACCCAATAGGGGAAATTCTAGGTCAACTCATTCTTATCTTGGGTCAGCTCGAGCATCTCATGTACTCGACGCGTCGTGAATACGTATGGCTGCTTCTGCCTTCGTTACACTAGCAAGGGTAGTTAGATACGCATTCTCATATTTGCGAGTCATATCATTTGGTAGCCACTACATGAATCCACTACATGGTAGCCACTACATGAATGAAATTAGTTACGAATGATCGATAAGCTTGCGATAAGCTTTCCTAAATTAACAAACTCAAAGAAAAGGAGAAATGGAAATCAAGACAGCTCACCACTGGCGGTAGCCGAATCTCCGAAATCTCCGCGAGATAGCACGTGATGCTATACCAACTGATCCACGGCCCCCCCTTGGTTCCTGTTATCTAACGTCTCTTTTATCCTTGCTCCCTTTCCTTTGCACATATTACCCCACCTCACGCCGTCGGGCTCCATTCAGGGGTGAGGCAGTATAAAGCTGGAAAGCCACAGTTGCGGCCAACGGGAATGTCCTCCTTTCCACTATCGCTGTCATCGAAGAACCAATTACAGTCGCTCGCGTCGTGACAAAAGTCGTGGTCATCCCAGGATCCTGCACTCGGTGGAGGTGTACAACCCGGCGTCGGACAGCTGGGTTCCGTACCGGAACCTCCCGCTGCCCATCATGGGTTGCGGCGTGGGCTGCCTGGCCGGCATGGTGTACGTCGCCGGAGGGGTGACCACCAAGAGGCAGGTGTTCTCCGGCATGGTGCCCGCCGAGGTGCTCTCCACCGTGCACACCACGGACCCGAACGAGCGCAGGTGCGCATGCAAACTATGCGTATGCGTATCAAACAAACGTAACAAGACGGATGCGTATGCAGAGCACAGGCGTATCAGCCGTGCTTAAAAGCTTGATCTGAAACGTTCGAACGAAAACCATCACCGGCACGTTCTCTGCCCACAAGTCGACCAGCAGCCATTCCTAGATGGGTCACGACACTAAATTTTGTGTCTTGTCTGAAGCTCTGCTGACCGAGAAATGCTCAAACTTTCGGTCTGAGAAGTTCGTAGAAGCGGTGTCTGATGAAGTGGTAATTCCTTGCACACAGCACAAGCAACGTCTTCGGGACACATATAACCTCAAATGTATTCTTCCCAGTCCCGACCTGTGACCTTACGGAAAAAAAAAAATCAGGGAAAAGGAAGCACTCTACGAAGCACGATAGCGATATATGAAATGACGCCAAGGTTAGCGCACCCAGCAACTGAACAGAATATCATAGGCGTCACCACTGAAAGCCTAGCAAAATACTAAGAGCATAGCAAAAGCGGGTAGCTGATGTTCCAGGTGAGACGAAAGGAAAGAAGTGGTGTTGCGCGCAGGTTCATTGCTTAAGTGATCTATCAGGATTACATAATGGGTGCCAAAAGAAAGGAGCTAAAGTTGGAGGAGGGACAGGGTCACGTGGACGAGGCGAGAAAATATGGCGTGGACAAAGTGGACTCAGTTGACGCATAAGAGGGCCACTGTATTTGATTATTTTTTGTACTTAGCATTGAAGGTCCCCTCGGCAGTTTAAACTCTGGGGCCTCCTTCTGTACTAATATTTACCGCATACTTTCCTGCATCCAAATATTTTTAAATAAAACCTCGAAACCTTCAAACTTGTGGACCGTTGGGAGAGAATGGCTTTCGTTTTACAGAGCACATTAAACGGGCCGACGATGAATAGCGCACTTCCCACTGCAGCTGGGTACGTCGCCCCAGCCTTCCGGAGCCCCGCGCGTACTGCACGGCTCTGACCATCCACCACGAACTGTGGCTGGCGGGCGGGCTCAAGCCCTCGGGTCGCGACCCCGCGGGATTCACCAACGTGGTCGACGTGCTCGCGTACGACTCCATCCGCGGTCGCTGGGAGTTCCGCTTCAAGTTGTCCCGGCCGCGTCACGCGGTGGCCGCCACCAGCGCCGACGACCGCATCTACGTCGTCGGCGGGATGACCTGCCAGGAGGGCACGTCCGTGGAGGACGTGGACGTGTACCACAGGCAGCGGCTCTGTTTCCTCGACTGCCAGTGCCTGCCCAAGAAACTCACAGGTATGCAGGCGTCGTTTAGTAGAACTTGTTGTTGGGCGAGTTGGTAGATATTAGCGAACATTGTTTAACTGCGCGAGCAGACGAACCACAAAGACAGCGAGGGACAAGGACTGCGCCCGTCCTTGTCCCTCGCTGTCTTTGTGGTTCGTCTGCTCGCGCAGTTAAACAATGTTCGCTATGCAGGCGTCGCACCCGTGTCTGCACTGTGCGGTGTTTCTTCGACACCTGAAAAACGGGAAAGCGCTATAAAAAGAAAAAAAAAGAGAAAGAAGGAAGGAAGTACAGATTCTATTTTGCTAAAAGCTACTTGCCGTGGTAGTTTTGTGGCTGCCAAGCACGAGGTTGCCGACTTTATTTCCGGTTACAGTGACTGCCTCATTTCTGGTCACCCGCCGTGGTTGCTTAGTGGCTATGGTGTTAGGCTGCTAAGCACGAGGTCGCGGGATCGTATCCCGGCCACGGCGGCCGCATTTCGATGGGGGCGAAATGCGAAAACACCCGTGTACTTAGATTTAGGTGCACGTTAAAGAACCCCCGGTGGTCCAAATTTCCGGAGTCCCCCACTACGGCGTGCCTCATAATGAGAAAGTGGTTTTGGCACGTAAAACCCCATAATATTATTATATTATCATTTCTGGTCACTAGTGCTCGTGCACTCTGGATTTATGCGTGTGTTAGAATGAGGGGGGGTCAAAGTCGAAACAGTAACCTCCACTATAAGGCGTCCCTAACGGCCCGCTGTGCAGACGTGAGGCATGAAACCTGAGTATTCAGTGTCGGTGAGAAAGTTTCAGAGCAGGCTCTAGCTCTTTTTTTTTTTTCCTTTTTCGGTAAAGCTTTCCCTTGCATCCGTCGCAACTCGGCGGTCGGCAATTCTGAAAACCCCGAGACGTTCACAACGAGATGTTCACGAAAAAATATCCCTGCAACCAACTCGGCCGCGTATCACGTGCAGGAAACCGCTATTTACAATTTGGACGATTTGTTAACATTGCGCCGCGTATCCCACTACTCTGAAGAATTCGAGCCAAGGCACCTCAAAAATACCTCAACGCACTCTCCTGTCACCGTGGGATGACAAGCATACCGTGTTTTTTCCCGTTGTCCCTAACCGTTTTCTCGAGTGCTTAAACTAACCTTACGCAACGTGCATGGTTAAACGGGCCCTGGGACACTTTTTGAACGTTGTAAAGAAACGTTGCCGATCTGTAGAAGAGGCTCCTGCGAACATGTGAGCCAAGTATTCTTGTACTACGTGCAAAACGGAATTTACAATTTCGTCTCAAAGAACCGTCAACTATTGCTCGCTCTCGCCTTCGCAGTGACGTCATCGCAAGCAACGAAGCCCACCAACAGCTATTGGCTGATTTCGTGATCGCGATAACATTCTCAGTAATATTATTACCGCTAATTTGGAGGTAAAGAATTGAAAAATAGATCTGTGCGCAATAGCAAAAAGACGAAAAAAAAAAAGCAATCCATCTTTGCACTGCCGGTCAAGGCATGGCAGTGGCGCGTAGCTGCGTGGCCTCCGAGATTGGAGTGCTGCGTGGAGTAGATGTTGACACCACGGGTTACCGCGACGAGGCTTCTCGCCGTTTATTTATAGGGACCTTATCTCCCCGTATCTCGCCGGTGAGACGCTCTACTTTTGGGCGGAGCCTTGCCCCCTTGACAAGTTCCCTGTGTGGCTTGCAAAAGTGCTAGTGGATACGAAAGAAGAGAGAAAGCCGATCGTTGGTACGATTGTATTGCGTGTTTGCATTCAAGATCAAAATAAACATTCAAAATAAACGCTCAATGACTACGTCGAGAGAGAGAGAGACACACAACTTTATTTATCCCATCTTAAAGGGAAAGGGGCTGCGAGAAGAAGGCGAGGGAGGTTATCCTACTCGTGGTAGGCCTCCTCTACTACCTCAGCCCACCTCAGGATAGCTTCCTCCGCTTATACTTGGAAGGACTTGAAATAGTTTTGCGACGAGAGGTTCGTGAGGTGACGCCTTTTAGTAGTGAGACCATTCTGTGAATAGTTACAGAAGTGTTTCAGGGACCCCTTGAACGCCGCCATCATCTTGCACTTTCATGCAGGACTGGCGGCAGTCACAGTGCCTCCGGAATCGACGGACGGGTCAGGGCTGAAGGTAAGACTCTGTTCGCGCCCATAGCTCTGGTTCTTCTCTTTTTCTTTGGTGGAAACTCGGTAGCTGGACTTGGGCTACGAGTGAGAAATTGTGCAAGTGCATATGGCAGCAATGGCTGGTGCAGCAGCTTTATCTTCTATAGCTCAAGCAATGATGTACAAAGACAGACGGGAATATTTTCGGCACTGAAAAAGTACTTTCTAATATTTCCAGTCGCGTTGCGCTGCACATAGTTATGTGAGTCCGTCTCATGCAGACAGACAACGAGTGTCGTTGTGTGGCCGCCTATGTCGCTGCCATGTCACGCTAGTTCACGTTGTGTGCTACTTAACGTGACAGCTAAAAAGCGTTGCGTTAGGCAGCGTCACGCTTAAAATTCAGAGTCGAGAATCGGGCTCGCTGAACGTATCTAGCAATTACTTGATATCGGTAAAGTTGGTAAAAGTTAGTACTGCACGCGTAAGTGACTCAAATAACGCTTAGCTCACGCAGTTCGTCAAACCGATTCATTCGAAAAGCCGACCCTTCGACACTTAGTTTGTTGAATACTCCAGCAAGAATCTGACGTCGACTTTTAAAGACATAAATGCTTTCGAAGCACCGAGCCTGTGGCCACTGTGGCTAATGATGGATGAGCAATGGCTGCAAGAAAGAAAAAATGTTCCACAACTCCAGGTTTTATTATTATTTTTTGCTTTTTTTTCTGCCGCTTTCTACAGGTTTCTGGCAAGCAAGCCTAAACATTTTCTTCTTTCTGTAACACATCGACGCAGGAAGACATGATCTTTCTGTTATTGAGGGCATTTCATTCGCATCGTACGAGGATAGTCATCACATTTTACCCCTCCTGGGGCACGGTATCTTTCCTCGGCTCTCTTTTTTTTCCAAACCAGAGCGGCGCAAGCTCCAGGGCACCTTCGTCACTGAAACTGGACCAAGGCGACCAGGACAAACGGAGAAGGTCGCACAAGCCACCTAAAAATTTGGTTAGTACATATAGCGATGCTCTTTGCTTCGAGCGACCGCGATGATCTGAAGCAGGCTGCTGGCGCATGTAATGCATGCTTCCTCTGAGGTTAACATGTCGCTGCAATCTTGATGTGAAAGTAATAACCAAGTGCTTGTTCTTTTCTTTTTGGCTGAACAGAATTTTTAAAAATTGGCTGTGGTAGATGGCCCAGCTCTAATACTTCAACTGGCTTGTGCGAAGAGGTGACCACTACTTTCACTACAACTCGAAAGACATAATATACTAACAGACATAATTTTACTAATTAAGTTTTTTTAAACTAATTTCTTTGAAGCACGTGTTGTAATTTACGAATTGTAGCCAGGGAGTTTGCGAGACAGAACGAACTCTGAGGATGAGACCAATTTCGAGATCTGCGCCATCAAACTCGGAGTAAAAATGGACCGTTGTTTCGCTAACCGTCTTAACAAAACGCCTATGTATGCATTGAAACACAAAAATAACTCCAATGCCGACGTATTTCGTTGCACCGTTTGGGAATGAAGACAACCTCAAACTATAGTGTCATTCTCAGAAGTCGTTCCAAGTGAATACGCCCTGCGAACTCGCCGGCCATAATTTGTAACTTGCAGCATGTGCCACATCACAATTATTTAGAAACTGAATTGTTGAAATAATGTAAATAATTGATTGTGAATTTCGATTTGTCGTGCAAAGAATGTCCGCGTAAACGAGTAACGCCGCTCAAGTATAGCAATAGATCGCTGTCTGCCACGGGCAATTAAAAAAAAAAATGCTATGGTCAGTCTGAAAAGAGTATGCGTGATATTCCGACAGCTTATTTATTTATTTATTTGTTTGTTTATTTGTTTGTTTGTTTGTTTGTTTGTTTGTTTGTTTGTCTGTTTGTTTGTTTTAGATACCCTCAATCACCGAGGAATTGCAGATGGGAGTGGGTGACAACGCACACACAAAGCAAAGAACAGAATGAAACGTGGAGCGTTATACAGTATTAGCGGCAAATTGTACAAGTGAAACGAAATATAACAGAATGGCACTAAAACAAGTATAACCGAATTGAACAGAAATAAACACAGCGTGTTATACAATACTAGTGGTAAAATATGAGCGCAAGAGAAATTTGGGAAAGGAAGAAAGCAATAAAAAAAAAAGCAGGAGAAATAAAAACCGCGAGAAAGCAAAGAAATTGCAGGCATCGCGACAGATCATACCGTTATTGATGATCTTAGATCAATCAATCTTGTATCTCTGATCTTAAAGCTTTGATCAATCCCGTTAGAAATACTGCACTTGCGCGCCCTTTCCACTTCGCCTTTTTCTTTTTTTACAATATTCGCAAAACTCGCAATTTACGCACGAAAAAAAAAAGAAAACAGTTTACGCACAAAAAAAAAAGAAAAACAGGGTGACGCGTAAGAACACTCCATCACGCAGCTCGCAGACAAGGACCGCTCAACCGAGGAGATCGAGGTGCCTCCCGAAGTGCGCCACAAGCCGACGCCTCATCCCAGACCCAGGACGGACGCTGGTGACGTCGATGACAATGCGGAGGGAGTACGTACTACGTATACTGGATGAGACAAATCACAGCATTTCAAAACAATGGACCACACTGGCAGTCAACTCCTTCATTGGGGGACAGCAGCTTTATTACGCATTTAACGTTTTTAGTGTGCCTGATGTATACCGGTACATTTTCGCGTTTCCGTTCCGCCATGCCACTGACGCCAGGTAGGAACGTGAGGGCGATACCGAGAGAGCATTTGTCACTATCTATGTCATTTCGTTTTGCATAACAATAAATAAACAGCTGTATTCGTTTTATAATATAACAAAAGCCCAGTGCTGGCGGTGCGTCTCCTCCGAAAAAAAAAGGAAAAAAAGACACGATACTGAAAATTTCAATAGCGATAAGAAAGCAAACGTGTTCATCAATATTGACCGCGTCATTTTGGGTGGAAATCTGCCAGGAAACATGATGGCTACACCAAGAGCCAAGGTGTATCTCTGCTGGTACCATTAAAAGAAACTTCTCCCGCAAAAAGTATGTTAAAAAGAACAATAAAAAAGACGGCATAGACGTGGAGCTGTACACCTGAACGCGGTCATTCTAACCACTCTACAACGTAACGGTATACACACTGTCAGTGATGAATAGGACTACTCACAATGCTTATTTTTTGCTATAAACGTTTTTCCTAAATGCTCATGCGGACACTCGTTCGGTTTCTTCCAGCTCATTTCTGGTTCTCCTTACCCGTAATATATATATATATATATATATATATATATATATATATATATATATATATATATATATATCTTCACGCGCGCGCGAGCCTGCTGTCTCTCTTACACTGAACCTGGAAACAAACACTGGAAATAAATAAAGAAACACTCAATACTTTTATGGTCTTTCATACAACACATTGCCAAGCTTGTGGCTATATAAACGTCCGCATTCAGCTTTCATTGTTGGTGCAGTGTCGTGTTAGTTCCGTCATTGGCTTACTACAATGTCTGTACGGTTGTATTCTGCGATTGTCTTTATTTCGTACCACTTCTATCACTTATTGTAGTCTACACATGCGTGAGAAGACCCGCCTTCTTCCGCATTTTCATTGCTGCGTGGATTCATTACTAGACAATGTCTAAAAAATAGACATCACTCTCTGTATAATGTGTACAACCAGGAGTCTCCTGTTAAAAAACCAGCTCTCACTGCAAGTGGCGTTAACTGTGTCAATATGACCGTTGTAGACAGCACATATAAATAACAGGGAGAACGAAAGAAATTCCTTAAAAATGGCTCAAGCGCTCTCCTTGCGTATTTTTTCTTTCTCTGTCCCGGCGCGCGCTTTTGTTAAGCCAAGTGTGGACCCCATGGAACGCCGTGCCTCAATAAAGACGAGCTGCTGCAACTGGCTCTTTCCCCGTGTTCGGGGTTCGGCCGTTTGTTTGTCGCGCAGGGTCACTGGCCCCCCAGTCGTTTGGCCGTCGACTCGAGCACCTTCCTCGGAGTGGAGGCGCTGAAACTCCGCACACCGCTGAGCCGACCGAGCCTGCCGCGTTTCTATCACTACGTGCCCGCGGCACCCTCCAACGACCCGCACCACGGCATCACCGTGCGTGTGGACGACGATTTCAAGCGCACGAAGTGAGCAACACGTGTACACAGCCTCAGGTGCCACATCACGTCGACACGCGAGACGCTTTCTTCCAGCATGCATATACAGCACATATGTATTCGAGTTCGCAAATTTTGGCTATGTCGATAACAATATTCAATACAATATTGCAGTGTTCGCTCAGGAGGGAAGCAAATAGGGCTGTCCGAATCCACGCCTCAGCGCGACAGAAGCAGATCTCAAAGGCTATGCTTTTTCGGACTGGAAGCGGCGGAAGTGATTGCAGAGCCGGGAACACGTCGTGGCCGCCACATTTTAGGCTCCATGTGACGTCATGTCACTTACGCTGATAATTTGTTAGTCGTCAACGAGATTACGTTACTGCGCTTTTTTATGCGACTTACTTATGCACGTATCATAAGAAGCCAACAAACACTGACCCCAAGGACAACATAGCGGAAATTACTTGTGCTTAATATATGAAATAACGAAACGATAAATCAGTGGAAATTAAAGCGGATGAAAAAACAACTTGCCGCAGGTGGGAACCGAACCCACAACATTCGCATTTTGCGTGCGATGCTCTACCGATTGAGCAACCGCGGCGCCGTTTTCCCATCCACTTTCTTAGGTATTTACGCGTCCTAGTAGAAGCCTGGGTGTGTTAGCCACTTTCGCGAAATGCGAAGGTTGTGGGTTCGGTTCCCACCTGCGGTAAGTTGCTTTTTCATCCACTTTAATCTCCAATAATTTTTCGTTTCTTTATCTCATTTATTAAGCACAAGTAATCTTCCCTATGTTGTCCTTGATGTCAGTGTTTGTTGGTTCTTATGAATATGACTAATAAAAATCGGGCCCCTCGGTTAACCCCCTTTTTTCTTACTTATGCACATGTAATTCTTCAGTCATGCTATTCATACTAAAACCTGTAGTTCTTCCATGTTAACGATTTGTTGAGACTGCTGTAATTTGTGTTTTATTACGTGTAGTTCGTAAAGGAGATCCCACTGCAGTCTCTTACTTCATGACCTTCTCCTGTATATGAACATCTTGTAATCTTTCTAATCAACACAATAAAACTGATTCTGATTCTGAGAGGTCCTCCGGGAAACAGCGTTGCTTTATCCTGACAACAAATGCGCACAGCTGTCGGGAAGACTGCTGTGAAGGCAAACGGGTGCTTGACAAAGGCGTGTCACAAAGGGGAGGGAAAGAGGGAGGGGGAACGCTGCGAGACAAAGCGCCTCGCAGAATACCCCCTCACCCTTTGATCTGATTTCACGGGTCAAGTCCGCCTGCTATTTGGGCACCTATCGCAGTGCATTCCAGAGTAATCGCTCGTGCGGGCTTACACTCGAGAAAATACAACCGCGCTCTCAATGCGCACGCAATCTGATTACACGAGACTCTTTCGCAACCGAGTCGGCGACAACATTAAGTAATTTCCGTATATGGCAGCGCGAATGCATCTCTCGGACCGAGCGACATCTTGTTGCTGAAAGAAAATTGTTAGCATAGTAGGCGCATGCGAAAAGGTCCAGCTTTCTCTCTGATATAAATTCACATTTCGGCGTAAGAAAGAAAGAAAGAAAGAAAGAAAGAAAGAAAGAAAGAAAGAAAGAAAGAAAGAAGGAAAGAAGGAAAGAAAGAAAGAAAGAAAGAAAGAAAGAAAGAAAGAAAGAAAGAGAGAAAGAAAGAAAGAAAGAAAGAAAAAGCTTTCATTACAAAAGTTACTTTTTTAAGATGCAAACTCAAGTTGTACGTCAGTACAATTGCACAAAAAGCGCCCGATATGTACTATTTTTTTTCTAACTCGCAAGTAAAAATAGTTTCTGCAAATAGGTATATCCTCCAAATCCATCAACGTTGCACCATATTACTCAAATTACGGACACCTGCACCGCAATATCCTGTATAATAGATTATACGCTATACATGCCAGGCACTCATTGAGAAATAAGACCCGCCACGTTATCTGTGTCGGTGGCATTGCGTGGGTTCGATTCGGGTTCGATTCCGGCCTCGGCGGCCGCACTTCGGTGGCAGCTGAACGGAAGAACGCTCGTGCACCCTGCTTGCGTGTACTCAAATGAACCCCCAGCTGGTCAAAATTAATCACTAGTCACCCCAAAACTGCGTGGCATCATAATCAGATTGCGGTTCTGACGCATAAAACCACAGAATGTAATTCTCTAAGTTAATCTAGAACGTGACGAATAATATGAGAAATATCAGAAGGCGTATCGTAATAAAAACAAAAAATATGTGATCGGAGTCTTCACTTGCAATAACGGAGCTTGAGAGATAAGCGTTGCTGATTTAATTTAAGCGTTGCCGCTTAAATTAAATTAATTAAATTATGGGGTTTTACGTGACAAAACCACTTTCTGATTATGAGGCACGCCGTAGTGGAGCACTACGGAAATTTCGACCACCTGGGGTTCCTTAACGTGCGCCTAAATCTAAGCACACAGGTTTTTTCGCATTTCGCCCTCACCGAAATGCAGCAGCCGTGGCCGGGATTCGATCCCGCGACCTCGTGCTGAACACCATAGCCACTGAGCAACCACGGCGGGTCCACTTAAATTCAAAACGACATTGCAGAGAGATGCTGGGGCTGCGTGATGCCAGCGGACTGCCGGCGTTTGCCCGGAAGCTGAGAAGGGTCAAGAAGGTGCAGGATGATACGCTTCCGGTCATTGTCACCTTCGGCGGCCTCGACCCGAGAGATCCACTCAACTATGCCAACGGCAAGTGCTTCGACAACTCCCGGAACGTAGGCTTACCTAACTTAACCTTACGACGTTATTTGTCGCGTTCTAATATAAATATTGATCGTAGTTAAAAGGCGCGAATCTTTTTTTTTGCATTTTGTATTAGTTTTCGCAGAAGGAGAAAGAGGAAAAGGTGTGCAGAGCCCACACACTGTGGTACTTAATGTTGAAAGAATTTTGTAGATATAGCTAACTATCTCGCATTTCCTTTTTTGAGGTGCGGCATCGACAACTCCCGGAACGTAGGCTTACCTAACTTAACCTTACGACGTTATTTGTCGCGTTCTAATATAAATATTGATCGTAGTTAAAAGGCGCGAATCTTTTTTTTTTGCATTTTGTATTAGTTTTCGCAGAAGGAGAAAGAGGAAAAGGTGTGCAGAGCCCACACACTGTGGTACTTAATGTTGAAAGAATTTTGTAGATATAGCTAACTATCTCGCATTTCCTTTTTTGAGGTGCGGCATCGACACACTCAGGCAAAAGTGTACGAACCACAGGCTCGCGGAAAAAAATTGAATTGATTTGTAATTCAGTGGCGTAAACTGAAATTGATGGGTGCACTGAAAAGTTCGCAATGCCACGTTTGGACATGCGGTCCTCAGTTACAGGCTAGATTCATAGGCGGAGAAATAAAAATCGGCTTGATCGCGGAATCACTCGTCCGTATGCTTTTGCTCAGGGAAGTACGTCGCACGCATGCGGGCGTGTGTGTTACAACACCCGGGCAAGGCGGCGGCACAAGGATGGCTTCAATAATTTGCTGTACTGCGGCTGTGACGTGTTATAATTTGATCCGTTAAATCATCGGCCGGTCCTGAATGGTAGTTCACTGGGTAAACTGTGCCTACTCCGAAGGCTGTGCATTGTCACATGACGTCTAAAAGGGCTAGCTATCACCAAAGGGAGGGAGGGAAAACAACAGTGTTCGTGCAGGAGCGAAGCAAATAGGTGGTGTCCTAATCCACGGCCCAGCGCGACGGAAGCAGATCTCAAAGGCTATGATATTGCGGACTGCAAGCGCCGGAAGTGATTGCAGAGCCGGAAATACGTCATGGCCGCTAAAATTTAGGCTCCATGTATCGACGCTATTGAACGTTATAAGCGCGGCACCCATCTGAAAGCGCTATCTCGCGCGCGGGAAGTAGTGTGTCAAGTTTGTTACTCCGTCGGGCTATTCATGCGACTGTTTCCTAATGGGCACAGCATCATGCTGTTGCGCTGGGGAACGCTGGTTGAAATCCCGTCACCGAATATGTAGCTCTTTATTGAAGAGGCCTCGAAACAGGAACCTACCTACCTAGCATAATTTGTCCGGCGAGATGAAAGGAGCGTTTCACATTAAAATAAACGCAACATGCGGTAATGATTGTTTCTGGCAACGTATTTGCACCAGCAAAAGGAGAGAACATGGTTGGTGCAATTATGAATCAGCGTGCTCTAGATAGCATCAGCAGCACAAGATGGTGCCATCTTTGGAAGGCAAACAGGACGTAACCCGTTTATACGTTTGTTTATAACACGTGATAGTTGGTATACAGACTTAGAAGGTGTTTTTTCTTCTTTCACGTACTTGCCGTCTTACGGTACTACGCACATATACACTTACAATGCTGCTCTTATCTAAATCACGTGGGTCAACTATACTAAAACGCTGAACAGCTCATTTTGTTAAATGCTGTCTCCTCCCCTATACCGCAACGTTCCACCGGGAAACTGTCTGGAATCTATCTATCTATCTATCTATCTATCTATCTATCTATCTATCTATCTATCTATCTATCTATCTATCTATATATCTATCTATCTATCTATCTATCTATCTATCTATCTATCTATCTATCTATCTATCTATCTATCTATCTATCTATCTATCTATCTATCTATCTATCTATCTATCTATCTATCTATCTATCTATCTATCTATCTATCTATCTATCTATCTATCTATCTATCTATCTATCTATAATAGATAAATAAATAAATAAATATACAGGCAATGAGTAAGTCCAGCAGCCAAGTGAGCTCGAACACGGCTTAGTTTTTCGGCGGGGGTTGTAAGAGGAAGCTTTAGCTCCGGTGCTCCTATCTAAATACATGTAAAAGGATAATTCGTTTTCCTCGGGAACTACTGCACCAAATTTGACTAGGTTTGTTGCATTTAAAAGAAAAACTTAAAATCTAGTGACTGTTGGTTTCGAATTTTCGATTTACGGCTTCAATTTTTTATTAAATATTGGTAAAAATCGCAAATTTTCAGAAAACGAAACTATCAAGTTTACAACTCCGTAACTCAGCAAGGAAAAATGATATCGCGATTCTGTGAATTGTGCCTAATAACACATCTAAAGCGGACAAATGTGACATCTTATACAAGATTCTAAAAAATTTTTATTGATATGTAATTACGACTTTTGCAGAAACCTTGTAAACAACGTAACAAATTCACGTAAGATGTAAAATGACATGTGAAATTTGTCCGCTTTGAATGACCTAATGGATGCCGTTCACAGAACCATGATATCTCTTCTTGATGCTGAGCTATTAGTTTGTAAACTTCGTGCTTCTAATTTTTTCAAACTTCTGAATTTTTGAAAATCTTTTTAACAGAATTCAAGCCCTAAATCAAAATTCCACTTCCAACAGTCACTAGAATTTAACTTTATCTCTCAAATGCAACAAATTTCATTAAAATCGGTCCAGGGGTTATCTCAGAAAAACGTTTTTGCGTTTTTACATGTATTTGAATAGGCCGCGTCGGAGTTGGGCCCGAGCTAAAGCTTCCTCTTAAGGCCTTTCCCATTGTCTCCCGCCTGGTGTCTGAAAAAACAGGACGCGTGGTCCTGCACTACCACGTGCTCAAGAACCGCTGGGACCTGTGCGGCATGATGCCCGAGCCGCGCAGCTACCACACCGCCGTGCTCATCGGGAATGTCGTCTACGTCACCGGTAAGATGCCGTTGCCACGTGGCGCCTCTTGAAGCATCGCAGGGGCATGAAAAAAACTAATAATAATCATCGCATATATCTAGATTGTGCGACTACCCTTCTATAAGGAACAGCGCATCTTCCGTTTTATCTCATGCCACAGTGGCTCAATGACTCGGCTGCAATGAGCATTAGGTTGCGGGTTTGTCTCCCAATCGCAGCGGCTGCTTTCTGACGGGGGCGGAAAGTAAGAAACGGACGTGTGCCGTACTTTCTAGGCGCACACGAACGAAATCCGTGTGGTCGAAATTAACCTGGACCTTCTCCACCTCTCGGTTAGGCCATTTGTCGCTTTGGAACACCAGTAGTTACCTCTCATTTTGCTTGTTGCATTCCATCAGATTGCTGCGCTGAAGTGAAATAATTGCGCCCGCTGAAATCCGCACGGCTCTCGCAACTCACATCAGCCGCCAGAACGAGCGTTCACACATATGCGCCGACGATCTTAGACGTCGTGTTTTGCCGGTCGCTGCTATGCTACCCGCTTTGAGTTAGAAGTCCGCGCTGAACTGGCGCTACATTCCCGTAAGAATGCTTGTTAAAAAGTGGGCTTTAGTAATAATCACCGGAAGAACTGTACGACTGGTAAAGCACTAGTGAGTTCGTTAAAAAAATTGTATAGAGTTGGATCAGCTGCAATATATCTTGCGCTGATGTGCATGCATGTGTTTATTATTAACGCTTTAATTACTGAGTACAAGTAATGAATATGATACGTATAAATATGATACACAAATATAGATAGCGTCGATCATGAGAGCTGCTGCCACGTTTTCTCGGCTTCGGCGTGAATCGGGTCTCACGTTTAAGACCATTTTTCTTGATTACGAACGCTCTATACTATACTAAATGTGCACACTATTTTGCATAAAGGTGTCGCACCCGCTAAACCAGCTTTACCAGATTTGTTAAATGGTCTATTTGCCGTGCGGGCTCCGCCTTTCCCATACAGGGGGGTTCGATCCAGAGACGCGCAAGTCCGGCGAGCTGGTGGCCTGCAAGACCACGTTCGCCTACGACATCGACACCATGGAGTGGAGCCGCAAGGCCGACATGAAGCTGGGTCGCGCGGCCCACGGCGCTGCGTGCTACCAGGACAAGCTTTTCGTCTTCGGCGGCAGGGGTCGCTTCGGACGGTGAGTCACCGGACGGCGAGTCCGGTGAGCGAGATCGGGATGCCTTAGAACGCGCACCTATAAAGCGAGATATAAGAAGGAAGAAGAAGCATGTGCTTGCTGCGGTGAAGCTAGGGAAACGATGGAGCATGTTTTATTAGTATGTAAAGACGGCTGCCCAGCGGTCGATTTAGGCACCACTGGCCTCCTCGAAGCCCTTGAATTCAGCGAGAGCAGGGAAAAAGTAAGCATGTCCGCAATAGAGATTAGTAAGAGGCGACTGGAGGATTGGTGGAAGAAACGCAGGGAAACGACAAAAAACAGGGAGATACAAAAGCACAGTTCGCAATAGGGGATCAGAAAATTTGGTTGTGAGAGTTCGTAGGTTTCTTTCTTTTTTTTTTCTTCTTTAACCTAGGTAGGATATTAGGTAGCATAATAGCAAGAGTTTGGTGGCGCAACCCATCGCCCTGTTCCAAAGGGGACCCTTATAACACCATCCATCCATCCCTCCTTTACGCAGCATGTGAAAATAGTGCAGAAATCATGGAGTATATTTCGTTATCGTGTGACGGTATCCATCCAAAGGCCAATGAGGGCATACTAAACCCTGCCACGTGCATCGATACTGAGGCATAGTAACGGAAAAGCTTAATGAATCTGCGGTGGAGAATACTAAAATACGACTCGTGTATTTGTGGCGCCAAGTCGGAAAGCATAAAGAGATTTTAAGACAATAATCTTCTTTCCCGATCAGTGATTCGTTAATACAAATTCTCAATTCTAAAGGCTGATAATAGGTGCCGAAGAAGGGGCAAAAGTGACGAGCTAGGCAGAATCCACCACCACGCCGTATCAGAAGGGATGCTCCGGCTATCCATGCATCGATCAGTCCTCCGAAAATGAACGTCCCAGTATCCATCCAGCCATAAACGCAGATGTGGTAAATCATATTTGTGGTAATCCCCTAGGTGGAGAAAAGTTTATGAAAGAGAATACTATCAACCATGTTGAAAGTAGCATGGGGTTGCGAAGAAAGCCCATATCACATATGTTGCTCAGAATGAAAGGGTCGCAGATGAAAGAAAACTCATCCTGGTCTGGGGGGTACTGTACCCGGGACCTGCACCTTTCTGAGGCGGTCGCTCTATTCACCCGAGCTAACTAAGAAGGCCTGCATGTGGTAGTGCGACGCTGAAGTGTTCGACAACCGATGTACACGGACGGAGAATATGGCGAGTCAGTTCTGCAGAAGCCTGCAATGTGTAAGAAGGTTCACGAAAGAGAAATATATTGTCGTCTACCCGACATTGAACGTAGCTGACCTGTCCGATGCCTTGGATTTTGAGAAACAGTAGGGGAAACGTGAGATGAGCAGAGGAACCTGATAGTACCATATATAGCCATCACCCACTTACAAAGGGAACGCTCGTATCATATCATCGACCTATTCATCTCTCTCTATATATAGAAAAGTGAGTGACCGTACATCTCGGTTTGGGCGGTACAAGCCGGAAGCGGGACTTCTGGTTGCTTGCTCAGCTGGGAACCCACAGCTTGGTAAACATGCTCCGCCGTGCGACAAACTGCACCATTCTGAATCTCAAATATTTCTCCTGTAGAATTGTATGTCCAGTGAAACTAAATCAAGCACTCAGAACCACACCTTATAGGATAACTAGGGACAACGCAGTCCTGATCGTGCAGACTTAGCGAGGGATCAGTAGCCGAACTAGCGAAGCCTCAGCCTGGAGCCAACATTCCGACGATGGGCCTTGTCTTCGCCGGGGCTGGGAGAATCAGCTTACGAAAACAGCATAATGCGGCAAGCAGCACAAAAGAACGGCACGAACGGACAAGAAGAATGGACGATACGGATGCCTTCCTTAATCTTTTGTCCAACCCTCCGCGGTTGATTAGTGGCTATGGCGTTGGGGCTGCTAAGCACGAGGTCGCGGGACCGAATCCCGATGATGGCGGCAGCATTTCGATGGGGGTGAAATGCGATGGTATCTGTGTATTTATATTTAGGTGCACGTTAAAGAAGCATAGGTGGTCCGAATTTCCGGAATACCCCACTGTACGGCATGCCTCATAATCAGATCGTGGGTTCGGCAGGTAAAACTCCATAATTTAATCTAATCTTCTGTATCATGTTTTGAATGTTTGCCGTATAGGGTCTTCATGCCAACAAGTTCGGCTAATTTGGAAAGATCGGATGCGCTTTGTAGACGATCACAAGGAAGAAGACAGGACAGGCGCCTGTCCCGTCTTCTTCCTTGTGATCGTCCACAAAGCGCATCCAATCTTTCCAAATACAATGAACCAACTTGCCCAACAACGCATTCTGCTGAATTCGGCTAACCATCATATCACGAAGACAAGACCGCTTGTCAGAACGATGGCCCCCAAACCGGAAGCCCCCAAACCTGAGGCCACTGGTGGTCACCTCAAGTCACCTATATATCTTCCCGTGAAGCCTCTGTCTCGTTCGACCTCGCTGAGTCGTATAGCACACTCAGTCCTTCACTGTTGTTTTTCACCAGTGCGGTTCCGGAGGGCTTTCTGTGCTGCCCGACAATCCGCGTCGCAGACAGACACAGGTGCGGTGGAACGACTATTAATACCTCCCTCCGGGTTTAAAAAAGGAAACACAGTCTGGACCGCTAACGCGGATATCCCCCCCCCCTCTCTCCCACCCCCTTGACACGAGCGCTGCACGAGTGCTGCTTTTAGACAGCCTGTTGTCGAGAGGAACCAAGCACGAATCTGCACAGCTTTGCTACACCACGTGGCGACGCTGTGACCCGAGCGTTAGCGTGCGCACGGTTAGCTCCGCACGAGGCCCAACTATGATGGCGATGAACAGCGGGTGACAGAAGGGGCGCTTCACCCTGGAGCAACTGTTTTCATCATGATGATCTTGATCATGATCATCATCATCATGGTCACCATCATCATATCTTTTTGTCCACTGCCCAGAGAGAAGGTCTCTCCCAGCGATCTCCAGTTGCACCTGTCTTGCACTGACCGATTCCCAGCTTGCGCCGGCAAATTTCATAATTTCATCGCCCCGCCTAATCTTCTGCCGTCGGTGACTGCGCTTCCCTTTTACACCAATGCTCTAACTCCAATGGTCCACCGCTTATCGACCCTACGCATTAAATGGCCTGCCCAGCTCCATTACTCTTCTCTTAAAATTTCGACTAGAATATCGGCTATCACCGTTTGATCCACACCGCTCTCTTCCCATCTCTTAAGGTTATTACTATTATTTATTGTTCCATGGCTGTTTACGTTGTTTCTGTAGGCGGGCTTAATTTTCTTGACAAGGGATCTCGGCAAGGGGACAAAGGGAAAGCTCTTTTACGAAAACTTCATTTTTTCATAGAATTCCCGTCACAGATGTTGGAGATGCGTGTAGTCTAAAGGCAATACGAGGGTTGACGGGGACTGTACCCCTCTGGTGCCCCCTCGAACCTCCTTGAACTGCATGGGGCTCAAACAATATGCCAGAAGGTGCAAACGAATGTATTACAGTGATGGTGTTTATGCTACTTTATATGCTCGTTTTGATGGTTTTCCGGAAAAAAATAAAGCAAGATCATTCACGAAGTATTTTGTGTAAATGTGGGGAATTTTAGGGGCGATATTCAGCCTAATTTTGAAGCATGTGTGTCAATTAGACGTGGATAAGCATTGCTCTACTTTCGTTTACGGCCCGTTTAGAGGTTTTCTATTAAACGCCTAAAGAAAGCTTCCCCACTTCTCTAGCAGGTCCAGAAACCGCAAGATTTCACATTTAAAGGAAATGGTGCCGCTTTATGGGTGATGTGTGCCAAAATCGTGCAGCATCTAGCTTGATTGTGTGCTTTTAATATTGCTAAATACTCTTCTACCAATTTCCTATGCGTTATATGAGGCACGTAGACGCATTTATTTGGTCTCCTCGTTCAGCTGTGCGAGGCGCGCTATTCATATTTCGTTGCAGTAGGACGCATGATGCGAGTTGTGAGTGATAAATGTTTAATCCGTGCAAGTTAATTACAGCCTTTGTGGAGAGTTATTCATGCGTTCCATGGTGCCATACTGCCATAATCTGCAATGTTTCCCAGGGTTTTAAAGCAATTGCATAGGACACCAATTTCAAATTTCGTGACGATAAGAGGTATGTTAAGTGTAACGTTAAGTGAAATTTTCATGTTCCTGGCTTTATTAGAAGCATGACGAATAATTACTGAACCGTAGTTTTTTAAAATTATTTTAATGTGTTAGACAAGGTTTGTAGTGGTTTCTTCGAATTTACTCGGGCAACTAAGCAAGGCAGATTTTTTTGTTTACATTTGGTGAAAATAAGGCGCATGTTATTGGTTGCGCGTACGCAAAATTTGAAGTGCTCGGGCTGGTTACGGCATGTACAATGAATCACGTATTCAAGCGCTTCTGTTCGGATGTGATTAAGCTTTACGAGCGTCGCAAAATTTAGCATGAACCCCTGGCATAACTACACATTCCACCAAGATTAAGCATAACGACATTGGACTGACCACTAAGACGATTTTGTGCGCAAGGTTAAATGCTTATGAAATAAATAAAATTTTTGCAGAAACTTTCTTAAATACGTGTTCGAAATTGTCGCGCGCGGCCGTAATCTCCAGCCACGTTTCCCAATGTCCTGAAAGAGGTCTGCATTACACAAGGTTTATATTTAGCGGAAATGGGGGCCACGTTAACGTAATGTGTCGCGAAACTTTCAGGTTTCTGGCTTAATTGGAAACGTTGAAAGTAATTACTTAACCCTCGTTTCTTGTTTGTTTGTTTCAGCCCTATATGCGTGATGACGTGGGTCATGGAATGTGTATGCAGCATGCATCATGTGGCATCAAAATTAAGAAGATTTTGCTTGAAGCATATTTACAAAGTGATCGAGAAAAAAGAAAGAAAGAAAGAAAGAAAGAAAGAAAGAAAGAAAGAAAGAAAGAAAGAAAGAAAGAAAGAAAGAAAGAAAGAAAGAAAGAAAGAAAGAAAGAAAGAAAGAAAGAAAGAAAGAAAGAAAGAAAAGGGCCAGGACGCGAGGAAAGTGACAAGACACCTGACAAGGCAGCGTACTTGTTGCACATGCTTACTTGCTTAAAACACGAGCACGCATTCGTAGATTTTTACGGCTATTGCAGACACGCTTTTATATGTGGCATGCACAAGCAGACAGATTAGGTTGCATATGAGATATTGCCACGTGCATAAGAGCCAGCCGTTCTGTTGTTTTGGCGCTTCTGCGGAAGGTCAGGACGTCGCAGTGAACTGAGTGTCGGCGACGACGCACCATCAGCGAAGATGCCGGACTGAAACTCTGCGCTTCCTTTAAAGTTAATAGTTTTTGCCATATTGCAACGTGACCATATTTCCAAGCTGCAGTGTGACACTTTGCGATGAACGAAAACAAAGCAAAACTTTTTTTTTAATTTCTCCGTGAATGGTACAGCCTCCTCTTGCCTCTTCGCAACTGGATAGACAAGCAGATAGACAGACGGATATATATATTAGATAAGTAGAGATTTTCCAGCTACAGGGCACTAGCTGGGGATGAAAAAAACGAAACAATACTTTTATTCTTTCTCTCTTCTCTGACTTTCTCCGCGAAGTCTACAAACATCTCTTATTTCTACCGATACGCCGATCAAATGCAAAGGCCTGCGCATGTACTTTGGACGCATCTGGGAGAGTTGCTTTTCGTGTATTCACCGCAGTTACGCAGTTCAAGTGTCTATAGAGGGCTTACTGTGGTATAAAGTTTGTAAACAGGGATGAAGTGCCTCAGACAGGCTGGCCAACGTTTCGATAGGAGGACCTATCTTCGTCAAAGGCGGCCTCGTCATCCTCGGCGTGTTAGTTTTAAAGGGTTAGTGCAGTGACGTCACGTGCGGGTGTTGTCGCTGGCGGCTGGTTTTAAAGAGAGAGATTACAAGAAGAAACAAGCGCTGTCATCCGACGTCTGTGAGCTTCATTTTCAAGACGAGGGCACAAGAGCGTGAGAGTGGGCACGCGGGGAGAAAAGAAAAGAAATAAAAGCAGAAAAATAAGAAAAAAAAGAAAAAAAAGGGGGGGGGGGCGGGGAAAGCCAGGGCGGCACCAAGACAGACAAAAAAGGGGGGAGTGAAAGAAAAAGAAAAAGAAAAGTGAAATCTTTAAGAAATACGGGAGCTTGGGAGCGTGTTGGGGATGCGAAAGGTTAGGAGGTATTTAGGGGGAGTCGTTGTCGGCATGTTTTTGAGGCATTAAAACGGCCGGTCAAGCGGTCAGCGCGCGAGTAACACAAAAGACAAAAAAAAGAGAAAGGAGAAAACCCAGACACACACACACAAAAAAAAAACCATGAGTTGAAAGTGACTTGAGTAGCATAGTAGTAGCATAGTAGCATAGAGGGCTTAGTGGCGACTGTGAACGTGTCCTGCTGTTAGGGTTTTTCTTTTTTTTTTTCATGACCATCTTGTTTTTCCGTGCGCTCTGCGCGTTCTTGCTTGCCACGCAGGGCCGTGGCATCGACCGAGGAGTATGACCCGGCGTCGGACACGTGGCGAGAGGGCACGCCCCTCGACGTGCCCCGCATGGCCGTTGGGTGCGCCACGGTCGGTGACGTCATCTACGTGGTCGGCGGCATGGTGCCGGAGTCGGACGATCTGTACCGCGCCGTGGACAGGGTCGACATTTACGACCCGAAGACGCACGCGTGAGTCGGCAGCGGCTGACGACTCGTGGTACTTTTACGTCCCCGAGCTGAATCAGAGACGCCGTAGCTGGCGGAAATCGTCGTAGTGATTCTCAACCGCGTAGTTGTTTGTTTTAACGTTCAGAGAAAGCTCTTCACGCGAACGTTTGTTCTTACGTTGCAATTTGTTCGGCACATTCGCAGAAATAGAACCTGCTTTCTCCTGTTCAATTGCATGCAGTAACGACATCTTCACAGAGCCGTGAAACCACGGCTACATGGTACCCATATGAATCATCGTCATGCTGCGCTGTAGAACGCAATATGCCGTAGATATGGCATACAAGAGAGAAAGGGTCTTGAGTCTGTGCGAGACATAGTCATTTCTCATAACTTTCAGAAATCTGGAATGAGAATACTAACAGCAGCCACCACTTCGAAACGGTTTCGCCTGTACGCGTCAACGAATGCCCGAAATCCGAGAACCCGCGAACTTTGACACTTAGCCCCTTGAGGAATGTAGCCACCGCAGGTCCCAATATCGAGCCCAAGACTTGGTGCTCTGCTTCTAAACACCACATTTGCTCAGCCGCAGTCATAAGCGGGCACATTCACCCAGGAGTACATTGAATGACATTGAACTCCTCATGTGGATGACGTCATTGTAAAAGCTGGAAGGGCACTGAACTTTATTCAGAGGAATTCGACATATTCACAGCCAAACCTAAAGAAAACTGCTTACCTAACATGTGTGGGACCGATTTTAGAATACGGCTGTGCTGTCTAGGACCCCGCGCAAAAAAAAAGAAAGAACACCATTGATAAACTAGAAAAAGTACAAAAACGAGCTGCTAGGTTCGTCCTGGGGCGGTATCGACGGAGAGAAAGTTGTACTGAAAGAAATACGAATTCAATTGGGCATTGCTTTCCACTCGGCGGAAAAAGTTGATACTTTTTTTTCTATTTCTCACATTTAACAATAACACTGAAATTAGCAGTGAAAGATATTTTAAACAGCCGCATTATGTTTCTAGGCGTAATGATCATTATCTCAAAACCTGCCAGTATACCATGCCAGGACGAACTTGTTTGCAAATTCCTTTTCATTCAAAACTATTGTGCAGTGGAATCAGCTGTGTGAAGAGCAAGTGTGCCGTACGAGTGAATCTTGTTTTTCCCCTCCTGTAACCCCCGTGCTATAACGCATTCGGGCAATGCGGGGTAATTCTTGAATAAAAAATAAAGACTGAATTTCACAGGTGTAAGATAGAGCGTTAGCGATCGGTGGAGGGTGCAGTGGACGTGCGTAAGAACGGGAATGACCATCGGCAAATGTGAGTGGACGTAGGTATACCGATGAGCGATCGCGGATGAGAGAGAAAGAGCTGACGCGAATACGAGCGTGAGTGGGTGAGGTAGTACGTGTGAATGGAGGCAACTATAAACGCGAGTGACCGTTGGGGAGTACAAGCGGGCGCTAGTTAAGACCGTGAAGGGCCGACGAGTGTGAGCACATCATGGCGAGTGAGTACATAGCCTGCAAACCTTTAGCGCTGCTTCTGGTCATCGTCATTATCGTGATCAGCCTATCTTTATTTTGACCGCCAGGAAGAATGCCTCTCCGAGCGATCTCCAATAACCCCCGTATTGCACTGGCTGACTCCAACTTGCTCCTGCAAATTTATCAATTCCTTCACCCCAGCTAATCTTCTGGCGCCCTCGAATGCGCGGTTCCCTTCCGTTGGCACCACACTCCGTAACTCTGATGGTCCACCGGTTGTCGACCCTACACATTACAACGATCTGCCCAGCTCTAATACCTCTTGTCAAATAGCCGGCAAATATATATACACTGGTGAATATCCACTTACGCCAAACTATGGGAGCAACGACGAGTAGTCCGTGTATAGCCCGCGCCTTCAGGTCCTTCTGCCTCAAGGGCTCTGTTACGGCAGTAGTGATTTTTGGAATTTTTAGCCTGTGACCAATTTTAGGACATTGTAATTCTTTAACAATGTATCTTTCGCGTCCTTGACACGCTTCATAGTCATTGTCACAGTTTTATTACGTGTAGCTCTTGCGCACCTTACAGCGACCGTCTTTTAGGCCCCTTTATACAGCCCCGTCACATCCACTGCTCGTAATTTAACGCTTCACTTCGAACTCGTTACCGCTGGCCTGGCGCTCTTTGGTCATACTCGGCCCTTGCGTCACAAAACACCACATTCATCATCATGCCAACTGTAAAGGGGTCGGGAACTCGTCAAGCTGCTCAAGCTTTTAGTCCCGTACTCCTCCTATTCCAATGGAAATAAAGTTGATTGATTGATTGATTGATTGATTGATTGATTGATTGATTGATTGATTGATTGATTGATTGATTGATTGATTGATTGATTGATTGATTGATTGATCGATCGATCGATCGATCGGCGGTGGGTTAAACCCTTTCCACCCCCCTCGCAGGTGGTCCGAGGGCCACTCGCTGCCCAAGCCCCGCGCGTTCCCCGCCGCGGCCTCGCTGGGCGACAAGCTGTGGCTGGTGGGCGGCTGCTACGACAACTCGGAGCCCGGGCTGTCGCTGGTCAGCCTGCGCGACGTGGACGTGCTCGAGCCGAGCGGCTGGGCGCACGTGGGCTGCACGGTGCACTCGAGGCACGCGGCCGCTGTCGCCGTGGCCGGTGAGGCGGGACTTTTTTGACTGCACGGTCGAGTGGAGCGAGCGACTAAACGCATTTATACTCGCGGAGGGAGTGGGTTGACTCGTTGGACGATCGATCGACTGGCTGCTAGATAGTACTCAGTGAGGAAGTGAGTTGATTCGTTAGATGATCGATCGGTTGACTGCTACGGGTCGACTGATTCACTTGAGGGCGTTAGTTGGCGGTTGCTGATTAAATTATTTGTTAGCCGGTTAAGTTAACTCGTAGTTTTGTTTTGTGGATGAGTGAGTTTATTGTAGATTGATTGAGTTATCGATCGGCAGACTGATTAGTACATTCATTCATTCATTCATTCATTCATTCATTCATTCATTCATTCATTCATTCATTCATTCATTAGTTGTGCGATTGTTGATTCATTGATTGAGCGATTAATACATGATCGGCAGTGGATCATTGGCTGGCTGACTGATTGACTCGTTCATTCACCGAGTGGTTGAGTGAATGACTTAGATTGTTTACTGATAAATTGATTCAGTGGACGATTGATTCACTCGCTTACTCATTGAGCATTGGTGTGTGTGCAACTAACTGGCTGATGGACTGATGCATGAGTTGGCAAGTAAGTGGGTGAATCTGTAGTGGAGGATTACGGGGTTTAATTTTGATGTGCACATGCACATAAATTTAAGCATGTGGTCATTGTGAAGAACGGTAATTATTACACGTTTATATTGCGTTGGCCTGTTGCTCCTAACGTAAGCCTGCACCCACTTTTGAAGCCTTCTGTTCGCTTAAAACACTCCTTTTATTGACGGTTACATCTGATCCCCTGACCAGGAGACTATGTATATGCATGAAGGCAACTGTGAAATTTTATCGTCTTGTATTCTCGTCTGTCTGCTTCTCCTAGTGTAAGCCTGCACAAACTAGTCCAGCTTTGTAGTCACTTGAAACATTCCTTTCATTGACCATTGTATCTGACTGGCTGACTGATATTTATGCATGAAGGTCCATGAAATTGTACTGTTTTCTGTTCCCATTGTAACCCGCCGTGGTTGCTCAGTGGCTATGGCGTTGGACTGCTGAGCACGAGGTCGCGGCATGGAATCCTGGCCACGCCGGCCGCATTTCGATGGGGCCGAAATGCGAAAGCACCCGTGTACTTAGGTTTAGGTGCACGTTAAAGAACCCCAAGTTGTCGAAATTTCCGGAGTCCTCCCCTACAGCGTGCCTCATAAGCAGAAAGTTGTTTTGGCACGTAAAAGCCCATCATTTATATATTTTTATTTATCTTCATTATCTGCCTGCTTCTCCTAAACTAAGCCTACACCAACTTTTGCAGCTTTGTACTAGCCTAGTACACACAATTTTGATGCTCAATACAACTGATCGGCTCTCTGGCACACTAATATGCATGCGCGAAGGCCACAGTGAAACTAATATTGCGGTGCTTTTTTTTCTGATTGGCTCGCAGACACCAACATCTACGTCATCGGGGGCACGAGCAGCGTGCTCAACGGGCCCATCAAGCGACCGGAAGTGTACCTGCAGCTGGAGGACAGCTACAAGTTTCCCGCCGAGTACCCGGAAGCCATGACCGGAATTTCGGCCGTGTGCGTACCTCCGGCAACGCCCACTTTCCGGAGCCAGTCCCTGACGTGCATGATCACGGACACGCTGGCTGAATAATGGCGCCGCTCTTTCCGAGTTCCGGCCTCGAAGCACTAGCCCCGTTGCATCACCATTCCACATCATCAAAACGGGTTGACGGGTTCTCGAGACCACTCCTCTTGGCAAATTTCACTGCGCCGCGATATGCGTTCACAGTCGTGGTGCAATGGTTAACGGTGCGAATGCAAGCAAATATAATACGAATTTCTTGCTTTTTATATATATTTTAGGTACAAATGCGTGAACGTAATTTACATGCCCACAGGCATGTGCGTTGCCTGTACGGAAAGCAACCGACGCTCCATATCTCTTTAACCGGCCCTCGGATCGTCGGAAACTATGTCTGTGAATGTTGTTATATTGGTACGTAATAAATTGTTCCATTTCTGACGGAGTGGTGTCATTCAGCACGGAAGAAAGAGCGTAATCATCTCAGAAGTTCCTTCGTGCCATTTACAGATTCATGGTCATTTACGTAACGCTGTTCCATTATTTTTTTTTTCAATCTCCTCTCGCTAAATTTACGTAAACACCGATGCAAGCATCGGGCGGCGACCCGCGGCGAGGTTTGGACAGCCCAATCCCACGCTCTCCTCGTTTATATGGGAGGTTATTGTTGTTTGCTTTGAAAGCAAAGGTACTGCCTACCATGACTGGTTTTTTCTTGTCAATTGGTTGACAACAAGCGAGGAGCAGGCAGAACTAGAGACGGTTTCGTGGGGCCGCGTTTGTGTAGTGAGAATCAGATGAGGAGGGTGGTGCCGGCATCTGCGATCGGCTCGCTTCCCCTTGCTTACCTTGCGAAGGCTGGTCGAAAATCACGGCGGCATACAACGAGAGGCTTTAAAATTTCACTAAAACAGATCGCCAGCGAATATGAGTTGGCAGAGCTATGTCGTACCTGCGGCCAGAAGTGCTCAACAATGTTGCACGACTACACAATATCTTTATAAAACGCAAAGAAGTCATTCGCCTCGGCACCTCCGAGTAGCCAGTGCCAAAGCGATCGACGGCCAGTCATCTTCTATTCGTTTACGAATGGTGCAGTCTCTGCATATTCCAAAAAAAAAAGTTTTGTTTGAAATAATAGAGCATCTCTAATGCATAGACGTTACTTTGACGTGCGAGTTTTCGAGAGTTGTGACGTCGCGTGGCAGATAGGCGAAGTAGGCGCAGCCCGAAAAAAATTTTAACCAATAGCGGCGGGCTCATTGCGAAAAAGGCGTAGAATCGGAAATCATTTTTTGTTTGTTCTGTCTAATTATGCATAATCAGTGCGAACACGTCATATCAGGTGGGCAGTTATTGCGGTTATCGTGATGTCGCGTGACAGACAGGCAAAGTGGGTGTGGCCCGAAAAATGTTTGACCGAGCGTTATACGAGTCCCGTGCAGCTAAAAACTTTCTACCCCGATATATACGAGAGCGATATGTGCAAGCTATGCAAGTCTGTTAGAGCCACCCTTCAACACATGTTGTGGGGATGTGAAATATACCAAAATAAAATGGCAGCCTCCCCAGACAATCTACGGGCGCGGTGGTCGGCCGTGCTGCTCAGCTCAGAACTCCAAGACCAACTTTGGGCCGTCCAGCGAGCCAAGGAAGCCGCACGGGAGCAGCAGCTCCCAGTGGCCATCTAGGCGGCCCCAGGCCCGGGCCTCCCAATCGCCGGATTCCAAATAAAGTTATCACATCACAGCGTGGAGGGCTGACTGCATAAATGCAATAGAAAAAGTTTGGAGTAGCTTTGCATTATAGCACCTAATTAGTTGGATGAGTCATTACGTCATTATATACTGGTTCGTTCCATTCCTGAGATCACCGTGGTCGACATACGGCGAACCCAATCCGAAGAAACCTCCGAAGCGCTCCTTGATCGTCACAAGAAACTTATACCTACACGACGTCTGCGAATTTTGCTGTGTCACGATGTCGCGGCAATGTCCAATGGTGTATCAAAGTAAGATATCTGATTTCTCAGTTTCGCCATTTTACGTGCCAGAAATGTGCGGTAGAATTCTGGCAAATTCGAAAATATACACTGGACTCCCTCTTGACCACGAAAAATAAAGGGGTTCCTTTTTGTATTAACTTTAACACGCCACATGTAACGGAACTTGAACAGGCTGGCCAGGGTTCTTGGTGTTGAACAGGAGGCGTGTGAACACGGGCACAAGCAGAACGAAACGGACACAGGCATATTAGGTAACAACAGTGTTGCAGCAAATGCTATATATAACGCTAAGGGGCGAACAAATCGAAATAAAAGAGAAAGAAATTAGAATTCCACAAATCGAAATAAAAAATAAAAGAAATCGCTCGTGGTCAACTAACATACCGAAGAATGAACAGCCAAGGCCGACGTCATGGTGACAGGCTGATATTACCTCATTTCTTGTCCAAATTCAGTAACATTAAGGTAGTAGGACAGCTATAAAAGTCAATTTTTTACACAAGATTGATTTTCTTTTTTTTTCATCTTTATGTATGCCTAACCTTCCGCAACATGTTGCAAAGAGTTATCTCCTTACCACCATTAGTTTGGGATATACAATGAGTTTTCCAAACCATACCCTCGTATTGAGAAACCGGAAATCAATACTATTTCTTTTATATAAATTTATTTCACAAAACTTTTTTTTTTCATTTTATGTTGTCGCCGAGAAGCCGCACTAACAAAAGCAGACTCTAGTGGGAGCTCCAGCTATGAAGCTGGTGCATTTTAGGACTCTGTGTAGTTTTGACATCTTTCACATCGCTTGAAGATTTGTTTACGTATTTCTCAAGACAAGATATTTCTCTACCTCATGTTGCGCAAACTTTGATAACATTTTTAAATGAATATTTTGATATGAAATTTTGCACTCATTCCTCACAAAGATGTGTACAACCAACTAAGACGAAAGAAATTGGTTCCTAAAAACTTCCTTAATGTACATCACAGTACATTTGTCCTAGTTCATTGCATATGATCCCACACTTACCTAGGTTGGTGTCAAAGTTTCACTCAATTCAGCAATTCATTGGTTACTTATCACTGCTGGAGAAACTAGGACTTTTACCACATTATATGACAAAATTTACCTGTCGAAAAAATAAAATGAAACAGTTTCTGCACTTTGAATAGTTGATTAAATTAAATATGACGTGCTTATTCAGGAAAACAGAGTTATTTAAATTCTGGCTTCTGATTTAAAGTATTTGTGTGTGTGTGTGTGGCCTACCACCTTACACGTGAACCAAGGTACGTACACGCGACACACAAGAAAGAGCGCTACACTGAGGAGCACACACTCAAACGCGACACGTGACCATGGCTAGAGCACCGCCTAAACAGCGCACAGCACCTTCCCATCAGTCATGTCGGCTGCATGTTGGTCATGGTTGTTTCTCATTGTTTTTAGATAAAACTCTATTGCCAAGCAACTGATCAAAGAGTCTTCCTCCAAATTCGTTTGCGGCTGCTAAATATGACGTTGCTCAATGTTATTTATTCCAGCGTTCATATTGCCAAATGACCAAGTCTTATACAAATAGGAATCTAACGACGCTAGTGATCATATGATTTGGCGTATTGAATCGCTTTTATTTCTTCCAGGAGCGGAACGATCCTTAGGGCTAAAAGTATCGCAACGGCTTGACAAGTACCCAAGAGCCGTTTATCGCTTGAGGCTAACACATTGCCACAATCCGTTTTAGCAGTTTCAAGTTCATCACTAACAAATAAACACACTGCTTACAAAATCCATCTTCTCGACACATTAACAGAGACACTTCTAGATATTGAACAAAATAACATGACCCGGGAATGTTACAAAAAGAAACCTACAGCACTATATCGCATGATCGATTGAGAAAACAGTACTTATATACAGCCAAAGTATGCTCCGACAACGTATGTATCACTGTCCCCTCTGTAGTGACTCTGGCACTTTGGGGCAGCACAAGAAAATCTATCAATGAACAACCACGCCTGCCGGGGAGAGTGATCGGCGGAGTCGAACTGTCCAGGCCACCGCGCACAGAGAAAAACGAAAAGCATAATAATAATTAAAGAAACATTAGAGGCTCCAGAAAACGGAGGCTCCTCCAAGCTGAGAAGGGCGGAGAAGTCGGAGCACATCCAGGGCGTTAATGGCCAGCGGCTGATAGCGGCTCAAGATGTTGGGGCACGATACCCTAGGCGCCTCCAGGTCAACCGAGTACAGCGCCAGGCACGTCGTCATCTCGGATTCGAGGTGCTCCATCAGGACGTGTCGGGCCCTGCTCGGAAATGGGGAAACAAAAAATGGCCAGGCTGGTTAAGCCAAGAATGCGTTGCATATTGCGCGAGTTGGGGCCCAGCTTTTCCTCCGGCTGTCGTGACGTCACGTCACGTGGTTGCGCTAAAGGTCAATGGTGGCTGCCCGGCCGCGCCCAAGGGCTGAACTGAGTGATTGCAATATGCAACGCATAAAAATAGAAGCAACTTAATAACAAACATAGCAAACTTAAAAGACAATAGACCCACATATGAGACGCGCAGCAATGAACAATGGCTCATACCCTCAATGGTGGCTGCCCGGCCGCGCCCAAGGGCTGAACTGAGTGATTGCAATATGCAACGCATAAAAAGCATTCATTGGGAGGAGGCGTCGCCCCTGGAGCTCCTATAGCTGAGCACGGGGCAGAAAACACGCGGGAGCAAATATTCGAAACATGATCAGGCATACGTCCACTGCAGAAACAAAATGCGTAGACGGCTCAGCGCACGGCACTGGAATGCCTTCAACAATGCTCGGCACATTCGCCCAGACCGGAATGTAGGAACTGTTCACCTTTCAGATGCGCAGGGTTCAAAGCTTATAGGAGCATTATAACTGGTCAGCGATCGAGATGGGCAAGACATGTTCGAAGCAGTGGTGGAAAGAGCACAGGGAAGAGATTGAGTCAAGGTGGTTACAAGCACAGGTAACTTTACATTAGAGATAATGAGACTTTAACTAAGAAAAAGAAACAAAGTAGAGACAGACAAAAAGATGTACTGCAATGGATTAACTTGAACTTGATTGGCTCAAACGGTGTCGCTAACTATTTGTCGCTGCCCCATTGAAAAGGGAATCAGAATTTTAAAAAAACGCGATCAGTCATCATCGACGAGTGTACTTGTTTTCATTGTCGTCCCGATGAAGAGGAGCCCCCCCCGTTGATTTCCGAAGCGAGCGCTTAGGAGGCAGAGGAACTGGCGGTAGCGTTATAGCCATCACGACAAGACCACAACACTTGGAGTGCGTCGTAGTTCTGACAGACTCTCAGACGGGATGCAGGAATTTTTCCAGGGCCAAAATTTCCCACGGCGCACATCACATTCTGAGTGGAGCGCGCCAGCTCTCACCGTATACATACAAATCGTGTGGACTCCGGGACGCGAGTCCTTGCGCGACAATCAGCAGACGCACGCCTGCACGCCCGAGCGCATGCGCACCGGAAGTCGCGAGAGGGTCAACGCCGAGCAGCTCCACGCCGAGCTCGTACCATTGACCTTGTTACGTTTTGCCTACGACGCGCGGTATAGCCGGCGCGGATGCAACGGACATTTTGGCCCGTTGAGCGCTGCCTCAACGCCTCCCCGCCAAGCGCGTCCAGGCATGTTTCGATGCCACGTGTATTCGTGTGTGCGTGTGTGTGTGTGTGCATGTTGGTGCCCACGCTTGTCAAAGCGCGGCAGCCGGGGAGAGGAGCTCCCCAAGTGTGAAGCAAGGAGGTCTGACCGGCGCCGGCTCGGCGGATGCGTCACTACACTCGTCTCAACATGTCTCTCAGCATGTCCGTGCCTCGCCGTCACGTGGCCTCGTCCCGTGACGTTCCTTCTTGCCCTCAACTCCGAGAGTATAAAAGCAGCTGCCCCCGGACACCAGGAGAGGCGCTCCGATTTCTTCTGTTGAGTAACGTGCTCTCCCGTCTCTCCACTTCGGTCGACCTGACCGGCCGCTCTTTTGCGATGCTAGAATAAACAAGTTGTTCTTTAGCAGTCGACTCATGCTTTGCTCGGACCTTCGGATGCTTCCAGTTGTGCCCCAGGCCGTCAGGCCAACGCTACCCTTGGGGCTTGCGACCCATTTGCAACAACTCGTGCCAGCGGTGCGATTGCAATAAAGGGTGTCAGCGCTGAGATTCCAACAACCGCTACACGCACATCCTACGACACTGTCGCCTTTCTCGACAAACACTGCAACAACCTCATGGTGCTCTCATGCGAGAAGAAGCAGTGGTATTACGGAAGCTCCAAACAAACGCATATCCACACTCGAGTCTTTGCCACGCCGTACACCTTGCGGTGTGCTCTTGTAAATTCCCACACTGAGATCTGGTGTGTTGCGATCGCAGCCCACCCCACCCCACGGAAATTGGAGGCGCGCAGGGCTGTCCAGCTCCGGGTCGGCAGCTCGACCTGGCCAGCCGAGCGAGAAGGGCAGCTAAGGCTAAGGTCTCCTGGACTGAGGGAAGCACCTACTGCTACGCGGAGGAGCTACGAACGCTCGCGTGCTCTTTTGCATAATGTTTATTCTTTACCTCTCTCTGTATGCACTTGTCGAAACGGCGGCTCCAGGATCGCGATTTCCTCATTCGCACCCTGTCAATCGGGAGTAATCTGAAGCGCCTTTGAATGGTTACAATGCGTTTTAAGATTCATGAAAGAGAAATACATTTTTAACCAGACGAGAGTAACGCGAAGCTGCAAATGAAAACTCTTAGTGGTTTCGCATATAGAAAGATAGCTTCGCAGCGCACGCAAAATTCACCCTTGTCGGGGTATCGAACCCGGCACCATCGTCTTTCCGGAGAGGTCATACTACCAACTCAGCCAACCAGGATGCATGCAGACCGCATATTCAAGTAGAATTAATCGACAAATCGAAGCTGGGGCAGAGCATACGGCAGTTCTCCAGAAGCCCGCAAGGTGGATGAATATACATGAAAGCGAAAATTGTAATACCTGCACCGGACTGTAGCTCAAAGCTACAAAGAGAACACATACGAGCTTCTCAGAAGTGAAGCTTCCCAGTGGGAGCAACAACAACAAAAAAAAAAATGGCCAGGCTTAGCTTGGTTAAGCCAAGAATGCGTTGCATATTGCGCGAGTTGGGGCCCAGCTTTTCCTCCGGCTGCCGTGACGTCACGTCACGTGGTTGCGCTAAAGGTCAATGGTGGCTGCCCGGCCGCGCCCAAGTGTTGAACTGAGTGATTGCAATGAATGCATGACGAATTCCTGACGATCGTGAAATGAAAACCCGATGGCATGGCGACAACGGTTTGCCGACGACGTGATGAGGAGAGTCACATATCACAGTCACGGGTATTGCGCGAGTTGGGGCCCAGCTTTTCCTCCGGCTGTCGTGACGTCACGTCACGTGGTTGCGCTAAAGGTCAATGGTGGCTGCCCGGCCGCGCCCAAGGGCTGAACTGAGTGATTGCAATATGCAACGCATAAAAGTTTCTCCTAGTGTGGGCTGCGGTTCCATTTCTGATTTTTGAGACGACATTCGGAAATCGAAGATTATACTTTTACATTATGCGAACAAAATTGGGCCAACAAGTGTGACGAAATGGAGGGGAGCATGCACCTCTCCAAGACGTGGAACATCCTCCGGCATTTGTTGGACCCTGCAAGCTCGAAAACTCAATCCGGTATAAGATTGGCAAAAGCTAGGCACGCGTTCGTAGGGAACGATGATTATTTTCATGAAGAAATTAATTGAGACGTTGGTGGTCGCGAAAGACGATCGCGAACTCCACTACCCGACTACGGTGGAGCGCCTAACGAGGCGTTGGACGCCCCCATCACAGAAGCGGAAGTGCGAGCAGAGATTGTAAGACTCAGAACGAAGTCGGCTCCAGGCCCTGACGGGGTAACGAACAAAATGCTCAGAAACTTAGACGATGATTCCATTAGCTATCTAACGAAGTACATGCAGGAATGTTGGGAAAAAGGCGAGCTCCCACAACAGTGGAAGACGGCAAGCATTACTTTAATACCAAAACCCGGGAAGCCTCCGCAATTGGAAAACTTACGGCCAATTTCCTTTACTTCATGCGTGGGGAAATTGATGGAGCACGTCGTCCAGACCAGACTGATGGGCTTCATGGAGCAGGGCGATCTGTGGCCACATGAGATGGTCGGGTTCCGACCTCAATTGTGTACGCAGGACGTCATGCTCCAAATCAAACATGATATAATAGACTCAAGGTCTAAAGATGCAAAAGCAATTCTGGGACTGGACCTCACGAAGGCTTTTGACAACGTAAATCATGAGGCGGTCCTTGAAGGGCTGAACAAGATTAATGTAGGTAGCAGGACATATCCATACATCAGGGACTTCCTGACGGGAAGAACTGCTTGCATGAGGTTCCAAACGCTGGAATCCCCCACAATTAAGCTAGGGAGTAAGGGTACGCCCCAAGGATCAGTGCTGTCTCCCCTACTCTTCAACGTGGCTATGCGAGAACTCCCCGAGCAATTGGCAAAGCTCGAGGGATTAAAATTTAGTATATATGCGGATGATATCACCCTCTGGGTCAACCGGGGAAGTGATTCAGCCGTCGAAAGCCTGCTCCAGGCCGCCACCGACATCATAGTCGATTACGCGGCCGAGAGAGGCCTAGCATGCTCGCCGCAGAAATCAGAATTGTTTATATACAATCCGAAACACTTAAGGTGCAAGGCACCATCGGAGATCAAAATTAAGGTGGCGGGTAAAGAGGCACCAATAGTAGAGCAAATTAGAATCTTGGGCCTGATTCTCCAGTCGCACGGCTACAATGGCGAGACCCTCAAGAGGCTGCAGAATCACGCATTACAGACCCTGAGCCTAATTAGGCGGGTGGCCAGCAAAGGCCGAGGGCTAAAGGAAAAAAAATTATTTAAGCTGATACAGGCGTACATATTCAGCCGGGTGAGCTATGCAACGCCATATCTCGATTTGAAAGTGGTGGAAAGAGAAAAGATTGATTCTCTAATGAGAAAATGCGTAAAACGAGCGCTGGGACTGCCCATGTGTACATCAACAGAGAGACTGATGGCTCTAGGAGTGCACAACACATGGGCAGAACTGGCGGAAGCGGTGCGAATCTCTCAAATTGAGAGACTTAGCACCACGAAGACAGGAAGAGCCATATTGGCCAAAGTTGGAATAAACCCGGACAGAGGCCCCACCCAAAAGGTGGAAGTAGATAGGGAAATTAGAAAAAATCTGATTATCCCCCCTCTGCCAAAAAACATGCACCCGGAACATAACAAAGACAGGAGGCATAAACGAGCCGAAGCATTAAAAATTAGATTCGGTAATATCTCGGAGCATGAGGTGGCCTATGTAGACGCGGCGGGAGGTAGCGGCAGTTTTACGGTGGCAACGGCCGTCAGCGGCCGGGGTATTCCCGTGACTGCTGTCACTCTGCGCGGGCGCAACATAGAAGTTGCCGAGGAAATTGCGATCGCATTAGCTTGCGCTGGAACGGACGCGAAATTTGTGATCAGTGACAGCAAAACTGCCATACAAAATTTTAGCAAGGGAAGGATCTCGCCCTTAGCGGCCAGAATCCTAGGCCAGAGAAAGCTAGATAGAAAAATTCAAATAATTTGGACTCCGGCGCATGAAGCCGTCCCCGGCAACGAGGCGGCCCACGAGCTGGCTCGAGATCTCTACCGCCGAGCCGCTACGGGGCCCCTCGATGACCGAGGGAGCGGAGAGCGCATGCTAAAATATGGGGAGATCACGCAGCATTATAGATTGGCTCGTAGACTGGTATTAAACAACAACAACCCAAAATTAAACAACAGACAAGCAGTCGCGTGGAGACGACTACAAACTTATACATATCCACACCCGGTTATGGCGAACCACATGTTCCCCGAGGCCAGGAGCGATAAATGTAATCTTTGTGGGGCGAGAGGGACCCTCGACCACATAATATGGGAATGTCCGTACTCTCCCGGGGGAACGCACAAAATAGATAGTAGAGACACCTGGGAGACCCTGCTGCGCAGCTCGGACCCTGAGCTCCAGCTCCGGCTCGTCCAACTGGCCGAAGAGGCTGCTGGGACCCAAGACCTCCCAGCCTGCATCTGAGGCGGCGGCACTCGCCCCCTGACCTGTGCGTCGGGGGGTGGGTAGATCACCTTTTTCCGTTGGACATTAAAGTTTATTCTATCTATCTATCTCCTAGTGTGGGGATCAAACCCAACCCGCGATCGAACTGCAGCTAGCCGCCTGGTCAGATCACATGGTCGAACGACTGCACCGGAAAGGCGTTCGTCTAGGGGTCGAACCGGCGACCAACGAATTTCGGGAAGCAGCCGACCTGAACACCTGACTTCAATATACTATAGGCTATGCTTATCGCCTCTTTTCTGGGCATGCTGAAATGCATTTTTCTGCTTGTTTTGTACACTTTGCCTTTTCATTTCTTCAACATTTCTCTTATTTGCGTTTTCGTTTGATTTGTACGTGTGTTTCTTTCTTTTTACGGTTCCGTCCATTGTGAGCGCTGAATTCAACAGGAAAATGAATCAAAATTAATTTAAGGGCTTTCTTCAGTGTCCCTTTAAAAATTGGCAGTGGCTAGCTCGGCTATGCCAGGGTATACGTTGCGAAAGCTAAACCATAGCATGGTTAGCCGTGGTTAATCTTGATTGCAAGTCCAGGTTAGTCTGGTTATGCTGCGGTGTTTAGCCAGTCGTTCGGCGCGCTGTTCGTCTGTTTCCTGGACGATTCGTTTCCTCTTCTTGTTCTGATGTCCATTACAGGCCTCCTCCCGTTTATCAGAATTGTCGCCGTCCATACTGCCGCCTCAACTGTGGTTGCGGCGCACGCGAGCTCTCCTTTTCAATCCTCGGACATGTTATCAGGCATGCGACGCAGCTGGCGAAGCAAGCGGAGGTGAGCGCAACGACGAGGAACGCACTGCGACGTCATACCAAACGGTGGCGGCGGAAAGGCGCGGCGCTGCGCAGCGGCGGAACACCTGTGGCTCGGTGCTACTAGTAGCGCATGCGCGGTAGTCACTAGGGAGCGAGAGAGAGAAATATCCGCGGCGAGGCGCGCGTTGTGACGTCATGTGCCTCCTCGGAGCACCGCCCCGGCGAAATCGCAAGTTCACGGCCAGTAAAGCTTTCGCTTTAAAAGCGCAGCCCTTGCAAGAAGGAAGCGGCAAACACTTGCGCACGCAGAGGACCCCGAGCCTTGCGTTGCGCAGCTGTGAGCGGCGCTTACTTGCGAAGGAAGGTCTCCTGCGTGTCGAAGGCGAAGAAGCTGCTTTCCGAGCTGGCGTACCAGGCGGGCGCGTCGGGAATGAACGCCACGTGGCTTTGGAGGCAGGCGAGCTGCGCCGGGACCACGGACCACGAGTAGCACGGCTCGCCCGGCACGTGCACGTGACGGGGCCACGAGGAGCGGCCAGGCTTGGTCGGCGGCGCGGCACTCGAGGCGTTGCCGACAGGGCGCGCGTCGGCAGCCAGACGGAAGCGCACGGCACCGGCCAGCAGCGACACGCAGCGTGCCTGAGCGAGACGTCACCTCTCCCCCCTGAGAATCCAGTTTATCGGAGGATAGAGGCGTACAGTCGCGATCAATTTGAAGGTGATCGCTCGAGCGGCGACCAAAACTAGGAGCAGCGCCATGTTACGTCATCACTGTCGGTCAAGAGGGAAACATCAGATAGCTCCCCTCTCTCACTTTTGGTGTTCTCTGAAAAGCTGTCACTCCCGTCACTGTTCACGGCATAACCTGCGAATTCATTTTGATTGCGTTATGAGCTTTTGCACAGAGGCGTCATTGTTAGCCAAGATATGCATGAGGAAGCGACGCACACAGATCATTGTCATGAAAGGGAAACAAACACAAAAATGTGGCTAGTTCGTCTTGGGGGTTATGGTTGCAGCCTGGAAGAGCATAATAGGGGAAGAAGGCAGCGCAATTTTTATCTTCGCAGTTCCGAAATCGGCCGCTATGCTGCTTGGAAGGCCCGCCGGTCGATGCTCGCGCGATCACCTTCAAATTGATCGCGACTGTACTTGCGCCGTTGGCACCGTCGCCGTCGTGATGTCACGGTGTCCACGCGCATGCAAGGCCGGCGCGTGGAGGTTTACGTCTCCCGCATAGCGTTCCTGAAGAAATAAGCATACCCTCTACAGCACAGAGTTTCTCACTATATTAACAAGATGGAAATCTGGCGCTGCTGCACTGTGGTATGCATGGGAATGCCGGCATATTGTGACTTCGGATTGGCATCGTTCTCGGAGGGCCAGGCAAGCACCGTTCCGTCTGTCACAATGATTCATTTTCTAGTAAAACAGCACGCAAAAGCTGTTTTAGGTTTATTATTACAAAAAAATATGTTTTGTTTAACCGTGAGAACTTGTAATTGCATGTACAATTGTGATACGCCAAAAGTATCCGCGGGCCGCTAAGGTTGCAGGTCAGACGACAAGATTCGCGCTCGCTTTGAAACAGGCTTTCGTCTATTCTTGCTTTTCTTCGCTTGGTCATCCATTGTAGATGAGTAAAGACGTGATATGCATGAATGGAAACATCTTATGAAAATTTTACTTTAAGAATGCGTTATTTGTGTAGCCATATCCACGTTTTAGAGGAAGCCTCTTACAACACCAGCCAACACAAGCCTCGCAGACACGTATACCGTCATTCCCATGACGGCACGGCGCCCCTTAAGAAACTCCCATAGACGTAGGCGCCATATTTACCTCTAGGTGTTATAGTGAGAAACTCGATGGTCTTCAGTGACGCGAGAGACTCCCAGTGCATTTGGCTGCGAAAACGACGAGGCCCAAGTGGGTGCACCATAGAGTAATATAGCCAAGTGGGTGAATCATAGAGCAATATAGCCAGCGGTAGGAGATGTCACTCCCGTCGGCCCCTGCGGCCGTCTTTCGCTCTCAGTGCACCTATAGTGGACTCGGTGAAACACAACCTCCTCCAAAATGGCTGCCACGACCCTGCATGTCTAGGAGGCCATGACTTCCTTTTGACTTTTTGTGACCACTGACATTGCATGCGTCATCGAGTGATATTATGCAGGCCCTTGCACCGCTGTTTACCATTGCGACGACAAACGCACGAAGCTCTTTTTTTATTGAAATTCATATTCGTTGCATTTCAAGCAGTACTTAGCGCAATATTCATGCAAACTGTTAATGAGGAAGTAGAGCTTTATCCTTAGTGATGTCGTACTTCCATAATTCACATGAAAAGAAGTATCGTAAATAAATATTGCAAAATGTTCCTTCATAGCAATGAGTTTGCAGGGCGACCCAGAACACGAAAACAGCAGATAAAGGATTTATTGCAGCAAAATTATGAGAAAAGTGGCAGACGCATGAAAAAGGGAAGAAACTGCGAAATGCGACTAATGAAGGATGCCGGGAAATTAACGGCGTGATGGCAATAAAGATTAATACATGCATAACAACGCACAAAAACGTGCTAGAAATGTCCAGGTTACAAGAACTACACAAACAAGCCAGCCGTTAATTTGCTCGGAATGTTTTTTTTCTCTCGAAGGAATAAATATGACGCTGTTTTTTTTTTGCACTTATTTCTAGGGGAGGAGTATACCGCTACTTTCTAGGGACTCTTTTCCAGGGTTGGCACACCTGGCTCGATCTGCACCTTGCCAAGTGAGGAGTGCGTGCGCTGGAGATAGCGTTAAAGCAAACTAGGCTGATCCTGAAACTCGCGTGATGAGAAGTGGACCGAATCCGGAGACAGCGTAATCCGTGGTCACGTGGCGGGGTTCTTCCGCGCCTTGCCGGCGGGCACACAATCACTACGCCGCAAAATATGTTGCAAACGAAGGAAAAAAACATTTAAAGCATTTATTTACCCGCTTCCCAAATGTCCCGGTTTCCATATTCCTTCAAACATTTGCGTTGAATGTGTATACTTCTTTTTTAGGCTCTGCCAAATCTAATTGCAGCTATACTTTAGGGACACGCACAAAGTGTCTGGATCCCAAGTGAAGGGAAGCGTAGCAGGGGGCGACAGAAAGTTAGGTGGGCGGATGAGATTAAGAAGTTTGCAGGGACGGCATGGCCACAATTAGTACATGACCGGGGTTGTTGGAGAAGTATGGGAGAGGCCTTTGCACTGCAGTGGGCGTAACCAGGCTGATGATGATGACAAAGTATCTCCCCTCACCGTGGCATTGGGATGGATGAACCTGATGGCCGGCTGGGAGAAGAATGCTTTTACACCGCGGAACGTAAGCGTGGGGCGCTTCTGGCTGCCGTAGGGAAACAGGGGCATCAGAGGCGCGGTGACGCACTTCCTTTCCGGTACAGGCAGGTGGGTCTCAAGCACAAACAGGCTCAGGGGTGTCAACAGGGCGTCCAGGAGTTCAGCTGCGCAAAAGTATGGAACTATTTACCCATCTATGGGACTAAAAGAAGCACGTATAATTTCTATACACTATAGCCAAAGGCTATTTCTTTTTTTTTTTTTTCGGGAGCCCCGAAGCTTTAGCTTGGGGCCTACACCGACTTCCATATTCAAATACATGTAAAATGCGGGAAGGCTTTCATGAAACAACCGCCGGAACGATTTGACTAATATATGTCACATTTGAGAGACAAAGGCGAATTGTAGCGACCCCAGCAAACAGAATATATATTTAAGGCCTCCATTCTCTTTACGAGAACTGGCGAATATTGGCAAACTAAAAAAAATAGAGGCAAGGAAGCGCAAGAATTCGTAATTTCCCGAAAACAGACATCGACCCTCTGCTACTTGCATGTGTTAGACAATGCCAAATGTTAGACTATGCCAAGCGGATAAAAGCGATACCGGAGATACCCGTGTAAGGGCTGCACTTCTAGGATTATTGTTATTTTTTTGCGATTTGGAAATTGGCAATTGAGGTTTGCCTAACAGAAGCGTGACCACTGATAGCCATAGAGTTAGTGCACGATCTATAGAGGAAATGGCGAAAAACATAGCGACCGCTAGGGCCCCGCCATGTTGACCCCTCTCATTTTCGCAACGCTAAACATATTCCAAATGTGTTGCAAGGACGAGCATTTGACGTGGAGAATGTGCGAAGTTCCTTCCGTAGGATGCGTTTTCAGGTGTCTGAGCTAGATGGCGCCACCACGCCGAAGGGGTGTCTCAGGATCGCGCTAGTTGCTCGCTTCGCTTGAATCCCATCTGGTCGTCTGCGCCTGCGCAACTTCACAGACACAGAGCGGCAACATGGCCGCGACATTGCGGTTACCGATTTCAATGCATGGACACTGTGGGGATCTTTTCCTCTGGAGTTGTTCAGACTAATTCTATGCTGATAGCCAAACATCAGTGGCCTTATACAATGCCTGAAATTCCTCAAGTTCTTGCCGTCAGTAACTTTTTTTCTCCTGCTCTTTGTTGCCCCTTCTTACTGCACGTTTACGCAGTATTATATGTACAAAGCGGAATCAACAATGTGGAATCAAGGGACTAGCATGCACACAGGGCGAGAATTGTCTTGCGATCATGAAAGCCGTCGGTGAAAGAATAGGCTGTCCCATTTCTGACGACGACATTGATGTTGTACACCGCGTCCCAACGAGGTCGGGAACGGGCAATAAGAACATTATTGCTCGGTTCTGCTCAAGGACTAAGAAGCAGGATTTTGTTTCTAAGGCACGAAAGGCTCGCCTAAATTCTAAAGATCTCGGCTTCGCAGGGCCGAATCATGTTCCTATTTATATTAATGATCACCTGACCAGAGAAAACAAAGTGCTGTTTGCGAAGGCTCAATCCCTGAAAAGGGAAAAGGGATGGCAATTTCTATGGACCGAGAATTGCCAAATAAAAGCAAGAAAGACAAGCGACAGTCGAGTATTTCGTATCTTGTCAGAGGGTGATTTATCGGTCTTCCGGTAGTTGTAGGAGGGTCTGAATATTAACCTATTTTGTTGCGCTTGATAATGTCATCTTATTTTTCGACTGAAGAACTTAAATCTTTTTTTAGGAACCCATGCCTATCTGCTATTCACTTTAACGCTCGAAGTCTAAAAAAACACCATGATGAAATCCACAACTTTTTAGCATCTTTAGACCACACATTTTCTCTCATCTGCATTTCTGAAACGTGGCTTTCAGATGCAGATAATGATTTATTTGGCTTTCCCTCTTATGCTTCGGAGTATTGCTACCGCCCTCATCAAAGCTACGGAGGGGTCGCTGTTTTTATATCTTCAAATGTGCGTTACAAACGAAGACATGATATATCATTTTCAATGCCAAACTGTGAAGCTGTGTGGATCGAACTGGAAGATGCGAACCAGACAATTGTCGGTTGCCTGTATCGCTCACCTTCAACTTCCATATCTGCTTTTTGCAATGACCTGAACGGTATACTTGGTAACTTGTCTTCAGAAAAGAACAATGTTGTGCTTCTTGGTGACATTAACATCAATCTTCTGGATGACTGCAGCTCTGCTACTACTGCCTACACTAACTGCCTTCATGGATTTGGCTTCGAATCATTGGTTTCGCTTCCAACTAGATGTAATTTAGGGGCTTCGGCCACCTTAATAGATCACATATTTTCCAACCTTATGTGCCCTCCAGTTTGCGGTATACTTGAAATTAACATCACTGACCATTTTCCTGTCTTTTTTAAACTTCCTTATCAATTACATAAACCTTGTCATGAATTCTATAAAGCCGTGATTAATAAAGACGACTTCATCGCTCGCGTTGGTGAGCTAAATTGGTGTTCTGTGTTTTCAGAATCAAACGCTGAATTTGCATTTAATGACTTCTCGGACAACATAAAGAAATGTATCGCTAATTCTACAAGCTTTGTAAAATGCAGAAGACATGTCCCAGCTTTACAGAACCCTTGGTTAACCAATGGTCTACTCACTAGCCTACGTAAAAAAGATAACCTGTACCGAAAAGTTAAACACCGCCCTTTTAACATTCGACTCAAAACTCGCTATAAGATCTATTGTAACCTGTTAAACCGTCTGCTCAGGGTAGCCAAAAGAAAATATTATGAATTAAGAATAGCTGAAGCCGGCACAGATACAAAACGGCAGTGGAATGTAATAAATTCCTTCTTGAACCGAAGCCATAAGGCTAAACCAATAAGTACGCTTCATTCATCAGACGGCACGTATGAACAAGCAGATGAAATCGCGAACGCATTTAATGAGTTCTTTTGTGACCATTCCTCTGATCATACCACTGATAATCAACTATCATTTCAACGATGCTTACAATCATTGTACCTATTTCCAACTGGCCCAGATGAAATAGTTAATATCATACAAGATTTAAAGGTTACAGGGGCAGGTCTGGACGAAATCAGTTCTATTAACATTAAATTAGTAGCTCATCTTATCGCTCGCCCGTTATCGCATGTTATCAATTTAATCTTTAAGACTGGAGTATTTCCTAGTCAACTGAAAAAAGCAAAAATTATTCCAGTATTTAAAAAGGGTGACCGCTCCTACATTTCTAATTATCGCCCTATTGCAATTCTTCCTTTCTGTAGCAAGATTATCGAAAAAGGTCTTGAAAAACGCTTAACTAAGTACTTCTCAAAATTTAACATTCTTTCGCCAAATCAATTCGGCTTCAGGGTAGGATCCTCGACTGATTGTGCTATACTTTCTTTCACGGATAAAATAAAAGGCGCTATAGATGCCGGTTTCTACGCAGGATCAATTTTTATCGACTTATCCAAAGCATTTGAATCAATAAACCACGTCATCTTACTTACTAAACTACGAGCAGTAGGCATCGATGGCCCAGCATTAGCACTTATAAAAAGTTACCTAACAGATAGACAACAAGCTGTGTATTTTAGTTCCTCACTTTCTAATTTCAGAATAACCAATAAAGGGGTTCCGCAGGGGTCTGTACTTGGCCCGCTACTATTCCTGCTTTATATAAATGATTTACCCGGTTGTTTAACAGAAACTGAGGCCTTTCTTTACGCCGATGACACTACATTACTTGCTACCGATCGTTCACTAACTTCCCTGACTACTAAGCTAAACACTGATCTGAAAAATATTTTAACGTGGTGCCAGCTTAACTCGCTAAGCATAAATCCTACCAAAACGTCTTTTATGCTTTTTCATTCGAATCACAGGACACCAGAGTTCATTCCCACTGTCAACCTAAACTCTCTTAACATCAGTGCAGTTAATGAATGCTCATTTCTTGGAATAATTCTTGACTCAAACTTAAAATTTACGAAGCATATCGCCTATTTAAAGCGCAAAATTTCTCCCGGTATTAGAATTTTACTTAAATCTAGATATTATTTTAGCAAACCAACATTGCTGACCTTGTATTATTCTTTTATTCACAGCCATCTTAATTATTGCATTACAGCATGGGGTAACACATATCCAACTCATATAGCACCACTACAGCATTTGCAGAATCAAGCCATCCGGATATTGTCATTCAGCTCATTCAACTGCAGTGCTTCTGATATGCTTTTCAACCACAGAATACTTTCAGTAAAAAATATTGTTAAATATAAATTAGCCATAACGTTATTTAAGGTAATACGTAATCCTTCTCCAGTAAATATATTTTCTACGGCTACTTTGGTTAACTTGAACCGCACAAGGTTTGCAGCTAACAACAATTTCTTATTACCACTAATACATACTAATTATGGAAAACAATCTGGATACTTCGCAGCAGTATCCACTTGGAACAGCCTCCCATTAAATGTCAAGGACTCTTCTTCTTTGAGTTCCTTCAAGAAAACATTATTCACTTTCCTACTAGATAGCCAAAATAATCCACATATCTAAGCTATTCACCTCACTCCTGCTCATTTCCTTGCCGGTTTTTTTCTTTTTTCTTTAGTTTTCTTATTCTCTCATTTATAGCCTTTATAAGTATTTTGGTTTGTTATGTTGCGAATGCCCTAAACTACTGTTTTATTTGTACGACTAGCTATTGACTTCATGTTACTTTACAGTTTGTACTTATACTTTGAATATTCTTCATCATTGTGACTACTGTATTGCTGTTTTATGCCTTGTATTTTCTTTAATGTATATATTTTCTGTCAGGAGGTCCCCTTTCAGCCACATGCTCTGGGACCTCCTTCTGTATACTTATGTAAACATGTATGTCTCCTCCTTATTAAAGAAATAAACTGAACTGAAAGCACGCGCTTCTGATTACGCTGTTGTAACTGTACAGCCTGCCTAACATTCTGCTCATTCGATCAGCTGGCTTTTTTTTCTTAGTCTGTTCCCGATTTTCTTCCGTTAAGAAAACTGTGTCGAACCACCAACGCCGACTAGCCCAAGAAGTCGTTCTCTATATAACCACATATTGGGCGTGTGGGTTATATTTTTTTTAATGGGGTGTCCCATAGGACATAACATACATGTTTTATATGCGATTCCTATGGTGTTCATATGGGATTATTGTATGTGGGTGTTTGTTTGTTTTTCGATAGGGCAGCATTGCGCCGGCTGTCGAGAAGAGCCATCCACTATAGACCTCAGACTCTGCCCAGGCGGCGCTGCGGAAAAACCTGTCACCAGCGCCCCCATCGCAGACTTGGCGTGAATTGGGTAGTGCGAAAAGAGCTGTCCACAAGCGAAGGTGCATAGGCCACAATGGACCCTCCGCTTTCGGTTGTATTGATGCACGGTTTCCTAAAAATCAAGGAGCTAGAAAGCTTCTTCCGCCCATCCACGCTTCGGAAAGGGAGGAAGCTCAGCAGGGCGAAGTACGCGTACAATATAAAAGAAGTCTCAGCTAGGTGTTATTTCGGCGTGTTGCAGCTCGCAAGTACAGAGAGCATCAGGTTTGTTTATAGGCATAGCAGCATAAAAATCTAAGCATTTCAAATTGGTTCATATTAAAAATGTCCTGAACACAAGACTTATGTATCTCCTATATTTTTATGCATGTTATTACCATAAAGTTTTTTCTCCCAATTATTTACAGAGTAAATCCTTCCATAGCCTTTTTTCAGGACAGCAAACAGAAAACGTTTTCTATGGCAGCAAACAGCGTGCGATCATAACGAAAGTAAGCTTCCTACACTGCCTACGCGACGCATATTTCTTTCTCGCAGGAGCTACAGCATCGCTCAGTACCTTTGAACTTTTCGCAGACGCTTCGAGCAACAAGTGCACAAATAAATGTAAATAAACGCCGCGTTTTCTTTTCTTTTTACACACGTGCGTTACTTCGCAATTACTAATCCAGTACTCCTACAGCAACTTTATTGCTCACATATGAAAAACGCAGTTGAGCAGGCTTAGCACATTGCCAAACCTGCTTGTTGTATCGGCGCAGGACATACAAAATACCGAAAGTAGAAATGAGCTCGTGATACAACGATGCTCTAGAATAGGATTTTGAATTTATAAACGAACCAAAATGTTTGGTTAAACTTACCTGCCAATTCTATCCGTTCCACTTGTTGAGTCAAGCGGAGCCGGACGTCTTGACAGGTGAAAATATCAATCGCACATACACAGGATGGTTCGCAACGTTGTTTTTTTCTGTTGCCAACGAAGTGCCGGCTGCAGATTCTTGAGTTTTTACTTGGTTACCACGGTCCTCCGTGAAGGCTACGCAACACAATTACAGCAGAACAAAAGTGTCGCACTTTCTCATGTGAGCCGCTGTGTTGTGGGGAATGCAAGTAATTCGATTACCCGACAGGTCAAACGGCCCGTATCCAGCGCTCTCGCCTTTCCCCTTCATACGATCGCGACGGAAATCGGTGAAACTGAACGTTGTTATTCAGTCCTTCACGTTCATGGCAGTTTACAACACAACAGTAGCGTCGATTGCGGCGTTTCTTCGTAGCACGCGGAGCTATCGCGGTTGCCGTCGTTTCTGCCATCAGTCTGAAGACAGAGCCAGCAAGCGCTTTGTGGCAGTTCGGCGGCGCGCTTTGCGCAAAACACTCGCAATATGGACCAAAATCTAGTTAAATAGTTGTTTCGCAATCGCTACCTACATAGGCAACTTAGCAAGGGGGTCGGGCTACGCATTACTCAATTACTGCCTCTTCGCACCGGCAGGTGGCGCTATATACGTCTTGCAAAACTCCAGAGTCCGACGTCTATATGGCTGGTTACAGCGTTCTTGCGGACGAGTGACGACCACACCGCGATCAACTCACCGGGCACGAGTCTGGTGGCCGTGCTGTCCACGAGTCCCGACAGGCGGAGGCCGAGGGCCAGGAACATGCCTGGGTTCGCACCCGCCAAAGTGGCCAACGACCTGCTCAGCGGCCTCAGGTCTCTGACTCCGGCGCGCACGTTTAGCATTGACAGACCGGCCATGTTCATGTCGACCAGTGTCCGGTTCAGCGAGCGCGCCTGGGACGCGGTGATGTTCTCGCCAAGAGTCTTCCTAAAGTGAGACCACTCTAGGGAAGGCAGCCAGCGAGTTTTGTTGTACAGGATCATTCGGTGCCGCAGCTCAAACCAGGCGCGTGAGCTTTCTGCGGGAGGACATTGAAAAAAATTCATCGACGATTACGATACTCCCTAATGTTAAATTTGAGCAAAGCTCTATACGTGTTTTCATTTCGCGATATATTGATTGGCACAGACAATATGTCTCGTGGGGCACGTTGCAAGCGGAGCGAAGTGTGGCGCGACTGTCTCGCTAACCGGGAGATCGCGAGAGGCAGCGCGTGAGTGACGCGTGGGCGCGATTCACAGCAGCCGCCGCAGGCAGACCTACGCTCATGCAGCGCTTCGGCGAACAGACGACGCACGCTACTCTGGCGCCCTCTCGTAGCCATCGTCGTCGCAAAGCCCGTCTTGCGCGGCACTACGCTTTTCTTCTCACGCTTTCGCCATGCCCTCCTTCTCCACTTTCCGCCTCATGGTTCCGCTGCGTCCTCCTCCTCTGCTTTCCTCCTCACACTCTCTTCGCAACCGCCTCTTTCACCTACCGCTGCGCTCCGCGTTCACTTTCATTTTTCGCTGTGATCGCTCGCTCGCTTACGAGGGACAACGCCAACGTTCACCGGCGGAACGGGCGCCTAAGAGCTGCGCTCTCAAAAAAAAATATTTGTAGCCATGACGCTAGTAGTTGCCTCCGGTAACTCTAGTGCCGCAAATTATGCCCTTTCCGTATTGAATTCCAGTGGTCTGACGGACACGGACGCTGGGGGGATCGAGGGGTCAAGCGATGTTCTGGGTGTTGTCATAGTCCATCGTATTGTAGAATCTGCCACCTCTTTAGCTCTGGCTGTTCCAGATAGTTGTTAAAGGGCCCCTGAAACAGTTCGGACAAATTTTGTAGACGCGTAGGGTACAGCTAAAGTTAATCATTCGCACCACAATTGGTGTGAAATGTCTCGTGTTAAGAGAGCTACGGAGGATTACAAGTTACCCTCCTCCATAGCCATACATTTTCTCCTCAACTTAGAGAGTCACTATGCTTTTTTTGGCTGATAAATAAGGCATACAACTAAATTCGACAGTATGGCGGAGTTGGAAGTGTGTGTTATGGCAGTCTTAGCTATCGCACGTGGAATTCGTAAACTTTTTGGTACGGAACATCTGGAGGTTCACATCTTCCGTAGGTATGATTTTCTCAGACGATGCTGATAGGCGTTTCAAGTTGAACAACTCGGCCTCCGCAAGGCTATCTGCTGTAGCAACCGGGTAAGCCCTGATGGTTGAGCGACACCAGGGAAAAGCGTTGATCCCAGGCACCCGTACCAGGTCGACATTTTATTCATCTTCAAAGCTTTCTTTCTGGGAAACCGGCGTCGGTTTTCGTTGTAGGTTGACGCTCCTCTCGGGCGGATTACAAATTTTCACTTTCAATAATGAGCTTTACTCGGAGCCGCTGTTCTCCTTCAGAATCACTACACAGCCTTACGCAAGACGACTCGAAAACTCTTCACACGTAGGCGACAGTGCTCAGAGGGTCAAACAGGATTATCGACCTTCACGGTAGCCGGTGCTTGATGCACCACAGGTGAACGCTGGCTGATGGCTTGAGGGCTAAGTGCATTCACAATTTGTAACAAAGGCGCTCGCTTTCATCTTATATCACAGCGCGTCATCTCTGTCTCCTCAGTGCTCATCCGTGACGCAAAAAGCACCGGCGGCTATACGGACAGGCCGATTATCTCCTTTGAATCCCTTAGCATAGTAGAAGCTATAGCCAAAGGTGCATGTGTCAGCACTTAAAAAAAAGAACTTTTAAGATAAATAAAGAGTTTGCACAATTTTTCTATATGTGTCACAGTTTTAACGAATACATTGTTGGCTGCGCTTGGTTGCAGGCCCTCGCTTCGAACAGGGCCGAGTCTCGTCAGCGGGACTAATTTAGTCGCGGAGGCAATCGGCTGCCGCGCTTCGGTCATCTGGGCGGGGCCTCTCCTGCCTTCTTCAGTTGTATCCGACAAACAGCGAGGTGGCAAAAAAAGAAAGCGTGAGAACAATAAGTTTCCCGCCGAGCGACGGCGATCCATTGTTTCTGTTCGTGGGGCCTCACGAGAATTACTAGAATCGTGTCGCCAACAAGCGTCCGTAGCTATTTGAGCACCCTAACGCACAGGAACTGATCTCCGACATGCCCTGAAGCTTTGGCCACACCGCACACGCGACGGGTGTTTATTATTTCGCTCTGAAAACGTGAATCAAGCAAGAGAAGCACGAGCAACAATGAGGAAAGCTACCGCGGACAGCTGCCTCATTTCCAGAGTGCACTTTGCGAGGCCGCCACCAGTGGCGAGTCTGTCGGCGCGCACTCCGCGTATACCATAGAGTTTCTCACTATAACACCTAGAGGGAAATCTGGCGCCACCGTCTATGGGAGTTACTTAAGGGGCGCCGTGCCGTCATGGGAATGACGGTATATGTGTCTGCGAGGCTTGTGTTGGCTGGTGTTGTAAGAGGCTTCGTATGAAACGTGGATATGACTACACAAACAACGAGTTCTTAACGTGAAATCTCCATGAAATGGTTTCATTCACGCAAATTGCATCTCTACTCGCCTACAGTGCATGATGACGAAGGGAAGAAAAGCGAGAACTGGCGACAAACTGTTTCAAAGCTAGCGCAAATCTTGTCCTCTGTACTCCAAATTTAGGTGCCCGCTGATACTTTTGACGTATCATATAATTGTATATGCAATAACAAGTTCTTATAGTTAAACAAAACATGTTTTTGTGTAATAATAAAGCTAAAACATCTTTTACGTGCACTTCTAGTAGAATATGAATCATTGTGACAGACGGAACGGTGCTTGCCTGGCTCTCCGAGAACGATGCCAATCCGAAGTCACAATATACCGGCATACCACAGAGCAGCAGCGCCAGATTTCCCTCTAGGTAATATAGTGAGAAACTCTATGGCGTACACTACCTGTGCGGTATAAAGGTGTCGCTGCAGCGGGCGTACCGGGTTCAGGCGTCGGTTCGAGGGTTGCTGAGGCGGGATTGTAGCGCGCGTGAATGTAGGCGATCCAAGTGCAGAGGCCGTCCGCGGGGTACAATACCGACGCCTGTCGCGGCAACCGCGATCCCACGGTGCACAACAGAGGAGCCGCTCTTCCGGCAGGTGGCGCAGTTGTCTGCACCGCGGTCCGGTTCCTCTGTCTCGGGTACAAAAGGGCCGAACGTTGGGTCAGTTGATGCTCATGTACGATTTCGAGCGTTAAGAAACACGCATAGCAAGACTGGGGCCTGTGTTTGTATACACAGCAGCGTCTTAACTGGCGCGAGCAGACGCGTTCATTGCTCTGCAGAGCGCATGATCGAGTGACCCTCTGCGGCAAAACGTACAGTCGCGGACAGAATATTATGGACCATGAAATCTAAGAAAAAGCTGAATATCTCCGCAACCTCACAACGCAATCTGGTATTTGCATTTTGGACCTCGACTAGAATATGCTAACAACGTTGTCGTGGGCAGTTTTACTGGTTACTGCTACAGTCTGCTCGGGAATTGAACGTTTTCGGAGATCCCGTGGTCCATTTTATTCTGTCCGCGACTGTACGTGCTATTCAGGCGTCGCCGCTCGTGCCTAGTGCATATTGCACGTGCAGTCGGCCGCAAAAGGCTTAGTGGACACGGGTTTCACGGCAAGTGTCAATTTCTGCCCTCCTAGGGGCGACGCTTCTAAATTATGTTTATCATTGTGTATAGCTCTTACAAAGACAATAAACACTAAACAAGCTTATACGGGAAAGTATATTTAAAAATGGCATTTTCGTTATTTCGCGGTAATCGGTTGATCTTGTTTGAACAGCATATGAAAGTCCAAACTTTTTTTTTAGGCATCTGCCGAAGTTTTAGCTCTGGTACATCAAGACGTCATCAATTTGAAATTATTTTTCTTGTATTTGAGCCATTGTGGCTCAGTAAGGGTATTTGAAGGTTGGAAAATTTCAGTGTTTGGCTCTTTTAAGATACAATATATTCTTCCTTACCGACCAAAATTAACTATGCGAAAACAGACGCCACAGAAATTTGAAAAGTTATGTACCCAGCCTTCGCGGGCATCCAGATCTTTTTTCCACAGACCTCGTGTCTGGTTAACTTATGCGAACTAGTGTGCAAGATCATCCACATATAGTGGAAGCATCTGATCTGGTTGCGAAACACTATCTCTCCAGCGTTTCATTTTTATTTGTTGTGAAAATGCGCCTCATATACGCGGATAAGACGAACTCCCAAAGGAACCGCGACCGTGTGTTGTTATCAGAAGTACGTGTTGACTAAATTGATTCACAAAAGTGAATACCTATAGTATTTCTTATGAACGCACATATTCAGCCACAAATCAATGAATGAAACAGATCCAAGACAGAAACCAGGTTAACGAAAAATACATTTATTACACTTGCATGACACAAGCACAAGTGTGCACATTTTTGCGCACTTGTTTAAGTAATTGTTGCTTGTTAAGTAATTGTTTTGTTCTGCAAATTTGTCTACAGTCTCAAATTTGACAATGCACCTACAGCTTGCTAGAAAACTTATTCTGGGCCCTCACGTTGTTGGAAACAAACAACAAAAAATTATCAGAGGTATCCAGGACGTTGTCGGCTGCGTCCTCTGTGAACGCTGCTGGTTCTTCGACTCCAGGGCAGCGTCCTCAGAATCTTTATCGCCCTGCACAGTCCTCTCAAAAAATTTCCTCAATCATTGCTTCTATGGTGTAAAGCCTACAGGTTTCCAAGTTATCGTCGACGGTGGATCTTGTTAAGTTCTTTGGGTAGGTTCCTCATTGCACAGTTGAAAAGAAAAGGGGACAGTAGTGCACCCTGGGGTGTTCTCCTAGTGCCGAGATTGATCAGTGGACTGTTGATACCTCCAATGTTGAAGGTGGCTGTCCGGACCCGAATAAGGGCAATGATGTATCGGTGCGCCCGTGCCCCAACACTCATGTCCGATAGGTTTATAAGTATGGCCTGGTGTCTCACGTTGTCGAATGCTTTAATTGTGCACATCGAGCCCAATGATCATGCCCACTGCGCCTGGGATTCCGGTTTCCACAACGGCCCTTTTGAGCACCCAGATGATGTCTTGTGCGGACACAGCTGGGAGAAAGCCAAAGTGGGTGGGCGGGAATAACTGGTTTTCCTCTTTCGAGACATTAGAGTTACTGTATATGCTACCGCAGGTAGCATATACAGTAACTCTACGAGACATGTACGCGTCGCGCCATCTCTCGGCGGTGGCTGCGCGCCCCACCGTAGCTATGGGAGAGTCCCAGAGGCTCTATCGTAAAATATTAAAATGTCCTCGCAACCTGCGTGCTCGGCGGCAAGCTACTGGAATTTTACCGGAATGTCCCAGTGGGTCTCTAGTATGTATAACCGCGAGTCGTTTTCTAGGATTTCGTTGGTAAGATATATACATATAATTTTGGTGCTGTCCCCATGAAGTTAGGCTGCGGCGGCCGAAAGATGGCACGACGTGCACATGTCCTGACCGGTCGATTTAGGCACCACTGGCCTCCTCGAAGCCCTTGGGTTCAGCGAGAGCAGTGGAAAAGTAAACAAGTCCGCAATAGGGATTAGTAAGAGGCGATTGGAGGATTGGCGGAATAAAAGTAGGGCAATGACAAAAAACGGAGACGTACAAAAGCACAGTTCGCAATAGGGGATCAGAAAATTTGGGCGTGGGAGTTCACACAGCTCGCAATAGGGGATCAGAAAATTTGGTTGTGGGAGTTCATAGTGTTTTTTCTTCTTTTTTTATTGTTTCACCTAAGTAGGACATTAGGCAGTATAATAGCAAGTGCTTGGTGGCGCAACCCACCGCCCCGCTCCAAGGGGACGCTCATAACATCCATCCACCACTCTAACGTCCTGGCCATGTTTCGATGTGGGTGAAATGCAAAAAAAAAAGCGGTTTTTGTGCGAGTCCCAGTTGATCAAAATTATACCGGATTCTACTACTACGACGCGTCTTGTAATCGTATCGTGGTTTTGGCACGTAAAAGCCCAGAATTTACATTATTTAAAATTCATATCGAAAAAGGCGCCAACGCTCAATCGGAGATCGCTATTTCGGCGCTTACCTCCTTTCCTGCTGCGCGTAGCCCGGCAACACAGCGGAAGAGCTTCGACTCGACAGGATGGTGATGGCGCCTTCTTTGACCAGGTACAGCACTTGCACGGCGATGACCAGCTGAACAGTTCGAACGAGGGCATTTCGAGGCCTCGCCGGGAGCAAGAACCGGACCCACGCTGGACGCTGATTCAGCGTTTGCACAACGGCGGCGTCGTCCTCGGCAGCTATTTGCGGTCCTTCACACGTTCGGTCAGTGCTTGCAGGAGTTCCTGTCGACATTTCAGTCTGCTCAGAGCTGTTCTTTGCCACTATGCCTGTTCGCTCACTGCTTGTTCGTCTTCTTCTTTCTTTCGAACAATTCAGTAGAGCAGGCCGTCGTGTGGCAGTGCCGTAATTGTTGGTGCCTCAAAACATGGATCGTACCCACAGGGGTATTGGCCCCGCTGGGTGGATTGAAAAATGTGCCTAATAATATATTAAACGGGGGCAAAGGCGTACATCAAAAACGAAGCATTAGGCAAATCATCATCATCATCATCATCGTCATCCTATTTTATGTCCACTGCAGGACGAAGGCCCTGCGATCTCCAATTACCCATGTCTTGCGTCAACCGATTCCAACTAGCACCCGCGAATTTCCTAATTTCGTCGCACCACCTAGTCTTCTGCCGTTCACTACTGCGCTTCCCTTCTCTTGGCACCCATTCTGTAACCCTAATGGCCCAACGGTTATCTAACCTGCACATTACATGACCTGCCCAGCTCCATTTTTTTTTCTCTTGATGTCAATTAGAATATCGTCTATACCCGTTTGCTCTCTGATAGAAACCACTCCCTTTCTCTCTCTTAACGTTAGGCCTAGCTATTTTCGTTCCATTGCTCATTGCGTGGTCCTTAACTTCTCAAGCTTCTTTGTCAGTCTCCAAGTCAGCACTGGTAAAATGCGCTTTTCAATGATAATGGTAAGCTTCCAGTCAGGCGCTGGCTATGTCTGCCGTATGCGATCCTACAAATTTTTATTCTTCTATGAATTTCCTTCTCATGATCAGGATTCCCTGTGATTAATTGACCTAGGTAAACGTACTCCTTCACAGACTCTAGAGGCTGACTGGTGATCCTGAAATCTTGTTTCCTAGCCCGGTTGTTCATAATCATCTTTGTCTTCTGCATATTAATATTAACCCCACTCTTACCCTCTCCCTGTTAAGGTCCTCAATCATTTGTTGTTACTCGTCCGCAGTGTTGCCGAATAGAACAATGTCATCGGCAAACCGAAGGTCGCTGAGGTATTCGCCGTCGATCCTGACTCCTAAGCCTCCCAGTTTCATAGCTTGAATACTTCTTCCAAGCACGCAGTGGGTAGCATGGAGAGATTGGGTCTCCTTGTCTGTCCTGTTTCTTTATAGGTATCTTCCTACTTTTCTTGTGTAGAATTAAGGTAGCTGTGGAATCTCTGTAGATGTTTTCCAAGATATTTACGTAAGCGGTCTGTACTCCTTGATTACGTAGTGCCTCTACGACTGCTGGTATCTCTACTGAATCAAATGCTTTTTCGTAATCTATGGAAGCCGTGTAGACAAGCTGATTGTACTCTGCGTATTTGTCAATTACCTGATTGATGACATGGATGTTATCCATTGTAGAGTATCCCTGCCTGAAGCCTGCCTGTTCCCTTGCTTGACTAAAGTGCAGTGTTGCCCTTATTCTATCGGACATTATCTTGGTGAGTATTTTATATAATACTGGGAGTAAGCTAATGGGCCTAAAACTTTTCAATTCTGTAACGTTTCCCCTTTTGTGGATTAGTATAATGTTCACATTCTTCCAGTTTTCTGGAACTTTTGCAGTCGATAGACACTTAGTATAGAGAGCCGCTTGTTTACCTAGCATTATGTATACTCCATGTTTGATTAAATAGACTGTTATTCCATCTTCTCCTGCCGCTATTCCCCGTTTCATGTCTTGCAAGACCCTTCTGACCTCATCTCTAGTTATAGGGGGTGCTTCTGTATCCTGTTCATTACTGTTTCGAATGTTATCCTGAGTCCTCTGGGTACTGTACAGGTCAGTACAGAATTCTTCCGCTGCTTTTACTATACCTTCGAGATTGCTGATGATATTACCCTGCTTATCTTTCAGTGCATACATCTTAGTTTGTCCTATGCCAAGTTTCCCTCTCACTGATTTCAGGCTGCGTCCATTTCTTACGGCTTCGTCATTCTTTCTCACATTATAATTTAGAATGTCACTTATTTTCGCCTCGTTGATCAATTTTGACAATTTCGCGAAATCTATCTTATCTAATGAGCTGGACACTATCATGCTTTGTCCCTTCTTTATTAGGTCCTTTGTTACTTGGGAGAGCTTGCCTACTGGTTGCCTTGGTGTCTTGCCTTCCTCTTCAAATGCTACCTCTGAAGCCAGCCTAGTTACGGTTTCATTCATTACCTCTGTCATCTTCATTTCTCTGTTCTAAGGCTGCATATTTGTTTGCAAGCACCAGCCAGAATTTGTCTGCTTTTAACCTTACTGTCTCTAAATTGACCTGTTTCTTCTTGACCAATTTTACTCTTTCTTTCTCAAAATTGAGGTGAATCCTAGCCCTTACTAACCTATGATAACTGTACTTTACCGTACCTATCACTTCTACATCCTGCACTATGCTAATAAAAATCTATAGAGGGCCTATGCATAAATTTTAGGTAAAATGAAAACAAAGTGAAGCGTCCCACAGCCGGTACCCTAGCAGCAAATCTTTCCTGACGCTTCAATGAAATTAGGTATAACAGCAATCATTGACCTTTGGCTTGAGCCTAATTGACAGGCGCCATAGGACAAGATGTTTGGCCTAGTAAGCGCTAAACCGAGTTTACTAGTTGTAAATAAGAGGAACATTCTGCGGAGAGAGGAGAAGCGGCGGCAAGAAAGGAAGAAATGGTCCAGGTAAATTGGTGAACTTCTCTGGTTCTTTTAGAATGTAATGTAGTCCTTCAGTACTCGTAAACAATTAAATAGATCCTTGTATATACGCGTTCACATCCAATGAAGTCATGGTCAGATTGTGTGGACAGGCCGGCCTCGGAACATGTCCTTCGGTTGTTGTTTCGCTAGCGGCTTACCAAGCTTAATCTCGTGGTAATAGCGGCGACCACTTTGCTATCGAAGAAGCATCGTTTACTAAAACAGCTCGTAGAGCCTTTAGCATCGCTAAGCCTGATGAAGACACTTTCGTTGAACGCAACACACGCCAGATTTAACTCCAGACGACTTCCATTATGAGAACGTTGCGTCTGAACCGAACGTCGTGCAAGTTGCTCTCTGGAGACATGGCGAGTTAAAATGTAGGCCCGAAGTGATAGTGATATCCTGCGCTCTTTGCCGCTAGAAAGACATTTTCTCTGCTATCACATTGCCTGCTTATATGGTTCGCGAAAGGTCCATGACGATTTCCGCTGCAAGCCAATATAAGGTCACGTATCGGTAGCTATACGCGCGCTATCTAATCGCAGCGTCTACAGAGCTTTGCGTCGTATGATAGAAACTCCGCTACTATCGGACCTTTCCATTCCAATCTTATCGAGGCCGAGAACAATAAGCGGTGACAAAGGCAGGCGTACTGTCCCGCCGGCGAAGTTGCAGACAGTACAGGCAAAACTGGGGCATGCACGTCATGTTCTTTTGGTACTATCAACGAGTCTCAACAAAGTACCACTCGTTTGTCTTATCTCTTGTTCTTTATTTTCCCACTAGGTGTTGTCGCGTCTGCTCTTTGGAAGTAGGGTTTCTTATCTAATTCTTGAAGTAGCCACGATGTTGACGTCACGAAGTTTTCACTTCGTCCTCTTCCTATCTGAAGGTCCACATTTTTTTCCCATAACAGTGCAGCTGCGGATTTTCACTCCCCCTCCACCTAGAGAAACCTATGCTGCACACAATTACCGTGCTGTATGGATCACTGACGTTCCTTAGGCCACGAAGCCAATGAAAAGGCCGCCTATCGCACTCCCTCGAACGCCGGTACAGAAGCGAAAGCACAGCACCTGGCGGGATGTATAGACGCACACGTCCGCACGCCATGGCTACGCCAGGTAGTCGTTCGTCCACGATGTACGGGTTACTCCTGCTCGGTTTCATCGCCACTTTCCACGTGACTCCAGCGACTGCCGCGGAAAAGCCACCGGGCCAGGGTGAGTACCGGTGTAGACTTACAAAACTATATACAAAATGGAAAGTTTGGCGAGTGGGTAGCTCGATGAAATCGACGATGGTAACTCGGCGTAACATCGTCGAAACGTGGTGGGTAAGAAGATGCGGGACGGGGCGAAATCGAAGAAGCCGGGCGGGTATCAGGGCGATGGGCCGAGCAGATGGTGTGAAGACCCATGTTTTCAAACTCCTGGCGGACAACTGCCTGGATAAGTGAGACCGTGACTGCAGATGTGGGGGTGGGACAGGAGTCGAAGGCAGCCGGATAGGCGGCCTCGATCTCACGCCGGACGATCCTGGTAACATCGGCAGTGTTGTTGGGACGAGGAGCGTCGGCACAGGAAGATGTCGCTGGGGTGTTGGGCAGACGGGCAAACTGCTGGTCAATACGTCGGCTTTTGGCGAGTTCCAGGCGGCGGCACTCTTTTATAACAGCATCCACCGTGGCTACGTTGTTGCAAACGAGCAAGTTGAAGGCGTCATCGGCAATGCCTTTGAGGATGTGGGAAACCTTGTCTGACTCAGTCATGTGGGTGTCAACTTTGCGGCACAGAGCCAAGACGTCCTGAATGTACGTGACGTAGGGCTCCGTTGACGTCTGCACACGACCGGAAAGCGCCTTCTGCGCGGCAAGTTGGTGACCGTAGGGGTTGCCGAACAAGTCTCGAAGCTTTTGCTTAAGCGAATCCCAACTGGTCAGCTCATCTTCGTGCGTCCGATACCAAACTCGAGGTGTGCCACCGAGGTAAAAGACGACGTTGGCGAGCATGATAGTTGGGTCCCACCGGTTATTGCGGCTGACGTGTTCGTAAAGGCTGATCCAGTCCTCGACGTCTTCCCCATCTTTTGCCGAGAATACGCCAGGATCACGGGGAGCGGAGAGGGTGATGTAGGTCGTCGAAGTGGCAGCAGGTGTCGGAGCCGGTGGAGTCGGGTTGGCGTCGCCGGGAGCCATGAAGGTAGGCTCGACGTACCATCCACTGCTAAGCTCCGTGACGAGGTACAGGGAACGTCCACCTCCACCAAATATGTTACGTAGGAAGACGCAGACGACAAGCTATGTACAAATATATTTACAAGGAAAATACGCTGCGCTTGGCCAAGAGGCAACAGCCCGCGCTAGCTTCTAAATCGTCGTCGTCGTCTTCACACTGCTGGCCTTTCGTGATCGCACATATTGTGCCGTAGCAATATGTTGGGCAAGTTGGTGGTACATTCTTCCCAGCAGTGCGAAAAATGCGTGGAAGAAAAGGCGTCACTTGACTGTGAACTTTTGTTGTGTATATTTTCTTCCGGCTGCTAGAAACTATGTAGGACTGCGTTGCGGGAATAAGTGCTGTCACAGTTCAGAGCCGCACAAATAGTCGAAACTAGCTTTTTGTCTTGTATTTTGTTCTTATGTGCCCGGATATGAAGGAAAAAGCGAAAGTGCTTCGATGTAGCGCGAAATTCGGCGTAAAATAATTGTACTCTTCGACCAGATAGGAACAAGACGCTCTTTAGAAACCACGTACGCACACTTAATTTTCCTGTTAAAAAGAACTGTAGTACCAAGCGAGAGAAGCAGCAGTCGTAGAGGTAGCAGGTCTCCTTTCACCCCGTGCCGGACAAGATTGCGCAGGACTGCCTTAAGATAAACCTCGAAAGTTTCAAATGAATTTTCGAAAGCAGTGTTAACGCGGTATACGTATAATCCGACTCACAGCTTATCCTCCATCTAAATTCCCCTGCATACCAATAGAAAAATGATGGAAATACGCGCAAAGCTCATTCTTACTTCCACCAAGACAACCCGCTTCATTATTTGTCTGTAATTATACGCTTTCTTGCAGGTCTGCAGTGTGATGGATGCGTGGCGATCCTGCAAGGCAAGTTCCACAGTTGGCCTTCATTTCGGCGTTATAACTAGAGCAATTTCTATCGAAGAAAAAACAAAACGGGCGGAAAGTAGTCTTGCATAGTTATCCTAGGTGGTGCGTTCTCATTCATTCATTCATTCATTCATTCATTCATTCATTCATTCATTCATTCATTCATTCATTCATTCATTCATTCATTCATTCATTCATTCATTCATTCTTTGTATTTACTAACCATTGAGAGAAAACAGGAAAGACAGCTTATATGTCACTGTTCGTGGCTCCGCCCAGCGAGGACAGGACATAGAGCATAGTGCTATCAGGTAATTGCAAAGAACAATTCGCATGATTTAGGGCTCATCTTGTCCCCAAGCAATAGCCGTCCCCTGTAAGCGTGCATTCCCTTTCTTTAACGCTGCGCGCCCGGTACTTTCAGGTTACGAACGGCATGCGCGTGACATAACGCTCTTGGCAATAGCGAGCGAACGGTGTTGGCGAAAAGAAATGCACGCAAGATACGCCCTACCAAAGGGTGTAAAAGTTTTCGAATGTGTGGAGGAACACCCTCGTGTGGTGGACGTATTACTTTTCGTTTTTGTTTGGAATAATCACAAATAAACATGTACGCGGAATGGATACTACGAAGAAGTAGACAGAATTCGTATTTTCGTTGGTTACCTTACGACTTTTATATATGTTCTTAGGATTATGGGAATGCGCAGTTTTTGCGACACCACTGCCAATTGTATAGTGGACATCGTCTTCCTACTTTATTTGCACACTGCTGTTCATTAAGTGACTCATTGAGTTATTGAACTAAAGTGATTAACGGACAAATAGAAAGTGTCGGCCACCAGGAGAAAACACTTAGAAAAGTGAAAGGTTAACAACCCCTCCGAGGAGGACAGTGCTGCTGGATACATTACATTCGTAATTGACTTTCACCAATAGACAATGCTAATGCAGATTCGTGACATGAAACGCGTTGTTTCTCACCGTAAAGGACACTAAAGGGCTGCACTAAATTAATTCATAATCGTTCAAGCATTCTTCCTTGAATTTATTTTCATATATTTGGCCGGAAACGCTCGGTTATTCGAAGGAAATAGATGCTTTTAGCCTGCCCACTATTCCGGCAAACGGTAGCGCTTTGGGCGGATTGCCGGATTTGCGGGGGCGTAAACGTGAGCGGCCAGAGTGGTGCAGCCGCCTGGTAGCGTAGAGTTCAACCAGACAAACACAGAGCTAAAACTGCAGTAACCCACAATATCCTGCTTCGCGACTGGTGCAAATTTTTGGCAGTGGCGTAATTGTGAACACGATTGCGCCACTGTTAAAAATTTACAACAGCAGCTAAGCAGAATATAGTAATTAGATTTGTGTTTGTGTGGTTGAGCTTTGCGCCACCAGCTGGCGCCACCAACCTGGCCGCTCACGTTTACGCCGCCGCTAAACCGCCAAACCGCCCGCGCTTGCCGGAATACCGGACACGCTAAAAGTCTCTAATGAAGGCCAAAGTACAGTAGTTTGAATTTCGCGTGAAAACGGCAACGCCGGTACGTGAGGGAGGCGCCCACTGTGCGTTGACGCGCGTCCTGCAGGACCGTTCATGAAGTTTACCCAATCCAATCTTACGCCGTGGAACTTAAAAAGTAATTTTTCGTATTTTGCGTGTTTTTGAGTAGAAAAGGTCAGTGAGACGCACTTGTGGAGGATTTGGTTCCTTTAGAACGCAATGTGATCATTTTATTTATTGAAAAAAAAAACGTTGATTAGTTACGAGCACCGAGTTATCCCGAACGCACACTGCCCAAAGTCATGACGTCATGAGCAGCTGATGCAAAAATTTCAAGATGGCGTCGCCATCCATCTCTCGACCGGCATTTGTGAGGCCGAAAGTTGAGACACAAAAGAACACTGTTTCAGTAATACGCTATGTGAAAAGAAAAAAAAAGCGGAATTTGAAATTCCTAGATAGTCGGGAAAGGCTTTTCGATCTCCGGTAATAAAGTTCTTGCTCAGCACTCAGCCGCTCTTGCGCAGAGCTCCATAAAAATGTACGCGGTTGAAAAAAAAAAAGGCGTTTAAAATTTCGAGAAAAAAGAAACATTTTTTTCCAACCAGGATAAAGTTGAAAAAAAAGATAAAGAAAAAGAAATACAGGGCTTCCCCGCAGAATTCTTCTGTTGCGATGTTACTCCTCTCGACGTATCTAAACGTTTGGTCAAAAGCAGGAGTTTGTGGTGTCTGTGAAGCACCTGGCTCCAACCACGTGGTGGCAAGGACTTCGCTTCGACCAACCCTTGAGCCCCCTCGCCTGTCGCGTACTGCGGACTCCCCCTTCTTCTGCGGCTTGCGAAATAAACTGGTCCGAGTTTGCAAACGTGCACACAACGCTACGCAACAGGCTCGCAGGGGGATCGCGTGCAAAAACTTGTGTACGTGCACTTGAACCACAATGTCCGGTAGGCTTCGTTCGCTGCAAAGCAAAGCGTTGACGCGTCAAGCGCAAATGAATCGCACACAGATTGATACAAACGTCGGTCTTGACGCTTTGATGAGAAATCAATGCCTCAACGTGGAATTGTGCCTAGATTCTGAACCCGGAAGCTCTGCTGGGACTTCTGTCATGCAACAATGTAACAATTATATTCTTTTCAATGTTAGACAAATGAATGTGTCGGGTTTTTTCATAGCTCTGTGCGCAATCGTCCTTTCTTCAATGTTTCGTATTTAATAATAGAAAACATGAAAGAAACAAGTTTTTCACACGGCCCTCAAAATTTGATGAAATTTTACATCTCTAGAGCTCCACCCCAAGCTGTCGGAGAGCCAAGGTCGCAAGCGACTAGTGGAAGGCGCGCTGAAAAGCCTGTGCAACGCGGACAACTTCGTCGTCTACAGGCACAGCCCTCCGAAGATGCTCAAGGCCTGCAACTTTATTCTCGGTGAGTGAATTAAGGGAGCAGGCGGACACAGTCGCTGTATACTTGTAGCATACGAGCAACGTTCGGAGCAGTGACGTCATACAAGCCCGCTGTAGCGTCCCCTCACCAAAAACTCTAACAGCCACAGTCACAAAACTGAAAACAGCAACGGTGCGATATAATTTTTCTGTTCATTTTGTCGGCACCACAGCATTCGGACCACATCGAGTTGTTAAGGCTACATTGCGTGCTGGGCGCAACTCAGACAAGTTTCAGTGTTGAGGGAAACAGATAAATGAGAAGGCCGGGCCCATCCACGATGCCGCCTATTCAAATACGTGTAAAATGCAGAAGCGCTTCTCCGAGATAACCACTGGGCCAATTTTAATAAAATTTGTTGCAGTTGAGAGAAAGTTTTGATTTAGGGCCTGAATCTAAAGAAAAAGAAAAATTTGAAAATGCGCATGTTTGAGAAAAAAAATATAGACGTACAAAATGTACTAATCATGGTTCTGTACCAAGAACAGATATCGCAGTTTACGTAAACTGCATCTGTTAGAAAACCCAAAGCGGACAAATTTGATACATCCGTTTATATATTACGTTAATTCGTTGCATTCTTTATAAGTGTGTTGCAAAAGTCCCATTCTCATATTAGTGGTATATTTCAGAGCCATGTAGAGCACATCAATTTTGTCCGGTTTAGATGCACTATGAGTAGAATTTACAGAATTGTCATATTTCTTATTGATGAGTTACAGAGTTTTAAACTTCCTAGTTTCACGTAATGAAAATTTGCGATTTTCGAGAATTTTGATAAAGCATTGACATTCCAAATCAAGAATTCGCTGCCAACAGTCACAAGATTTTAACATTTTATTTTAAATGCAACAAGCCTGATCAACTTTGGTGCAGGTGTTGCCAAGAAAAACGATTTCTGCCTTCCCGTGTACGAGGGCGAATCATAAAGTGTTTGCTTCTATTTTTATTAGCCAAAGTAAGGTACATACAAGTCATTACGAATATACGTACTATTCTACGCACGTTACCCCATAGTCCCACACCGGTTCAGACACTTGTCCCATCCCAGATTTGAGATGCCGCTGTCTTCAGTCAGCGACGCACGCAGCCTCCCCGAACGCTCATTGTCATGCAAGTCCTCACGGCCCTTTTGCGAACTCATAATACCATCACCACCTCACACTTCCTAAACCGAGACGCCTTTCCCCATACGTGAAATCCACAGGGAAATGCAGCCCACGTATGGGCTGCATTTCCCTGTGGATTTCAATGTTCGTCCCTTGCTCCATAGTAAACGAATCGCACTTCGTTGCTCGTACGTCGTGGATATCGTGGACAAGTGAAGCACAACCGCCATCTTGAACAACCGACAGCAGCGCCGTGCCGCGGAGCTACCGGCAGATAAGGCCGGGCTGGTCCAAGAAAGGTCCACCGCTGGGAATGGATACGTGACTTCGCATATACAGCCGTAGTTGTTATTTTTTTAAAATATGGGTAAAGATTTTCCGATTCGCCCTCGTACTTAGATATAGGAGCCCCCAAAGCCAAACATTCCTCTTAACCAAAACGCCTATGCAGTTTGCTGCCATGCATGGTGAATGGCATAAGGGTGAGAAAGGAGAAATATAGGGAGAGGTAGAGAGAGCGCTAGTGCGCACGCGTGCAGGTGCATGCACACACAGTCTAGAAACAGCCGCTACGGACTTGTCGACTTGAGAAACTGCAGCATGCGTGTACGCTAGCACATAGCCCGAGTGCTGCAACAAAACACCTACAGCTGCAGGAACACTCTCATTGCATCCTGTGGCATCGACGCACACGGCCACGATTCAAAAATCCTTGCTTCAGAAAAGAAAGTTAATAAATAAAATGGGCGAATATACAGCAGGACCCTTGGCTGCGTTGGGACAGGGCAAGCCAGTGGTTTGGGTTGATACACTCCACGATTACCCGTTTTTACGGCGTCCTTACCAGCATCGCCATAGATCAAAGTTGGCTGCCTTGTTTGACCGCAGACAACTACCGGGACGAGCTGACGTCGAGTTTGCACAACTTCTACAAGAAGTACAAGGTGAAGAACAACCTCAAGCTACAGGCCGAGTTCTGTGACGAGACCATCAAGGTGTGCCCGCCGGGTATGCGGGACACAGACATCAGGGTAAGCAGCTAGCTGCTAGGATGGTGCACCAGACTTCAGTATTTCCAAGCTTTTCACGTGGATAACTACGCATACAAGCAAGCCAATATAGTACTAATAAGCCGAAGCTCCAGAATTAATAGCACTAATAAGTTGTTCTGAAAACGGTTTGCTGGGGAAAAAAAAAGGTGGGGGAGGGGAGATATTTAGCTAATGCATCAGGACTCCAGCGATGAAAGGTTAGAATGAAGAGTAGTTGGAAAATATGTAAGAAATAAGGGGGGGGGGGGGGTCAAGTGAACTGCTAGAGGGCATCCCACATCATTCTGGTTAGTCTTATGTGGGTGAAGCACGACTTTTGATTAAAGTTGCAAATTAGTTTCGAAGGCATCTAAGAGTATGTAAGAGTGTATGTCTGCCTATAGTAAAGCATACACGAACCTGAAATAATGTATGCACTCTTTGGCATTCAGATAGGCGTCAAAATCAGGTAAATCTTAAAAGGCTAATGGTGCTGCTTAGAAGACCTCTTTCTGAGAAAAGTTGGTGAGTGCGTCATGCCGTCTTGGGTGCATTTTTACAAGTACCTTGCCAGTCTCTTTCATCATAACATTCAAGTTATACCTGGGGGTTCTAAAAGCGGTGTCCACGACACGGTTGCTGCGAAAGATTTTTCTTTCATTTCTTCTTTCACAGCCTAGGCACAGCCTGAAATATAATGATGCATTTCAAACTACCACGTGTGAAAAATTTGCTAAACATTCGAAATTCCAGGATGCGTGTGCAATCCAGGAAGCAACTGAGCTTTTCCAGATTTTGCTTAACATAGAATATCCAAATAGCAGCATAAAAACCTGTGACGTTGCAGTGACATGTGGTTAGCACAGCCTGGGCCTGAAATTTGAGTTTAGCTGTTCTCCACACTAAAAAAAGTCATTTGAAATTGTGATCTCTGCCATTTTAGACGGTTAAGTCTGTTTGGTTGCAGTAATGCAACTGTATTAGGATGAATCATGCACGCAGCACAACTAAAATGAATAAATCATAAGTTATGTAATATTTGGCATTCATTCCAGATGAACCCCGTTGGAATGAGCATCGATGAAGCCAACGAGAAGCTAGCTGAAGGCTTCGATTTAAAGCAAGAGACTGTTATTGAAGCTGATAATAAATGGGATGAGCTATGATGGCATCTCACATCAACCTCAGTAAAGCAGTATACACTCAGCTGTTGCTCCATCATACAGCAGGAAGACACAGCTTAAGCATACTAACCCAGAATATGAAGTTCCAGTGTCCCTCTCAACTTGCTGTTTCATGAACAGTCATCTCCCATTATAAAAGTTACAAGACACATGATACAATACTTTTCGCTGGCTCAAATTCCATTGGAGTCATAGATTTCAAAAACTGCACAATAACAACCCATTCACAAGTTTAGCAACTTTGTGAACACACTGCAACTGCAGAATTGATTCAGTCAGTTCTGAAGGTACAAGATGGGCACCCCCAGACTAGCGCCATTTTTGGGAGATCTGCAAGCAAACTTAAAGAGAACTCCATCAGCATTCCACATATCATATTCACATAAGATTCCCTCAAGCAGAGTGGGATGCACCTGTGAGGAACTCGTTTATTTCATCACTGAACATGGGGATCAATATCTAAGAACTAGTGCTAGTCTCAAGATTCCACTATTTTTCATAGCTGTGTACTGAAAATCATTCCAGTGCTAGTTAATCTGCCACACCGGCAGCACCTTCAAACACTAGCAGCACTCATCCACAATATCATTCCCAATCCCATTGTATGCTTTGTATACACATTGTGTGTAGCTGGATGTATGCTGTTCTTATGCGCACATACATGAGCGACGTGCGTGTGCACACAATGTAGCCGACCGTTATGCGTGGGTGCTCTGCTCATTGCATCTACAGCAAAGCGTTTGCTGCAACCGTAATCGACATTATGGCATACTGTACAAAAAAACAGTACCACCACGTAGCGGCCGTGCCCACTTCGACGGACCTCAAATTGCAGCTGCAAAAGGGCTTTGTCTACAAGTTTACTCATAACAGAGATAAGTATTTTTGTACTATATTTGATTTACAATCGGAAGCTCTCATGTATGCACTTTGGTTAAGTCGTACTTTATGTAGCTCAATTATAGAAGAAACTTGGGCTATAGTTGCTGCTTATTACAAGCTTGAGACATCATCAAATAGCGCAAGAAAGGCAACGGAAGACAGTGAGAAGCACATAGAACAGAACTCTAGGTCATTTGCTAGATTCTGTCCCGCGTGCTTCTCGCTGTCGTCCGATGACGAATGATGCCTCAAGTTCATACTTCATTAATTTTCTAATGCAATTTACATTGAAGAATCCAATTACAGTTCAATACCACACCTGCAGTTTACGGAGAGCCTAGAAGAATGAAGGTGTATGCTGCACTTCCGTACATGTGCATGCACAACATCAGTCACTTGTAGTGGTGGTGCGTGTATAATGTCAGCCGCAGCTCCTCTGTGCATCCGCTTTCACGGAGTGGAATAGAGGCGTTTATTTTTTTTCAATTTTGAAGACGCAGCATGTAGAACACAGCAATCAGCATTTATATATTTGTGTCGAACAGCCAAAGAAGAAATAATGCTGTTGCCGCAATACGGTTAACTTCGACACCGCCATGCTGCTGTCGTTACACACAAAACTATTCAATTTACACAAACACGTTTGTACACTTAGTATTGCTTTGCGGACCCTCAATGTTAGATAATGCTGCAAGATGCACCTGTAAAATGTTTTGCATCGCACAGATTCCCATAGTGTGTGGGGCCAGAATGTTTTTTTCCAGAGCAGACCCAAAGAATGGTGAAGAACGTACACAAAGAAGAAAAAAGAAGCAAGGTTTATTCAGATACATTAGCATCAGTCGATAACACAGGCCAATGGAACCAAAAATACTGCACTTGTCTCCATGCTTGCTCTTTCTCCCACAGCCATTGACACATGGCTCAATTGAAGACTACAGATGCCCGCGTTTCAGTTGCCGGTCGGTACTGCTGCTGCAGGAGCCATTCCCAAAGCTCCGGCAGGGTGGCACCAATAGGTCTAACATTACACAATGTCATATGCACCAAAAAGGAGCTCTTTTGTAGCTAAAAGCAGGCCCATGATGTGCAAACAGTAGTGCAAAGAAATAACCTATTTTGTGCATCACCCAATACCACCTTAAGACTTCTCTGGCTGTGGTCTTGAACAACTGTCACACCAGGCACGTCACGAAAAGCATTTAGACATCTACAGATACATCATTGCTTTTAAATAGACAACAGCATTCTTAAGAGATGCATCTGTGCGATAGGACTTCACTGCATTACCAGCAACACACAAGTGCATAGCCAGCAGTATCGTTTGTGCTGCCTACCGATAAACGCCAGTGCCATGGGTGAGGGCATTGCAAAGAGCGATGTCCCATGTCCAAGGCACATCCATATTGTGAAGGATGCAAGTTGTGCTTGCTGCATGCAGTGGTTTTATCTAGGGCCATGGACACACCCAACATGCAGCTAAAAGCACCAGCTGCTGGCAAATGCTGTCAGTGTCAGCTGCCCATGCCCTGCAGCATGTTGTGCACATGAACTACTTGTGTCTTTCACAACATGAGCCCAACCACTGGGGGTACTGCTGGCCACGAGCTGGTGTCTTGCTATTAACAGTTGGTAGCAGTGTGCATGAAAAGCCAAATGTTATCACTTGGCTTGCTTCAAGGCGTGAGCAATATTCGTCACATGCTATTGGTTCTCTGGCAATGGAAGCTCCCAAAGTACAACTGTTAAAGATAAGCCACGTGGGCGGGCCTCTCAAGAATGAAGAATCTTTTGTGGGTGCAAAAACGAAAGGATGAGTGATGCTACATTTGATGAGTTAGGTGCCAGGAAATGGTGCCACAGTTTCAGAGCAGCCAAAATCACTGTGGTAAAACACGGATACTTTTCTTGTAATGCTGCCTAGATGTGTGTGTGTGCATGTATTTAAATAGCCCAAACTTGTCTCAAAATGGATTTTGCACCTTAATGCATAATGCACAATTCATCTGAGCATAATGCAGAATAAACAAAAAGGTAGCCAGCGCAAGCACAGGATATTTCATAAGAAAAATAAAATAACATAAAGGACGTACCTTCGGCTATATGAAACTATCCAGAAAGTGTGACTAGCTGCTCCAAAGTTCAGGTTTCTAAAGCACTGAGCACTACATTATGTTGAAGCAATAAACCCTGTGCTCATGAGCATGTGTCCTACCATTTTAAGTATGTGTAACACTGCTTCAACTTTGAGGGGCAGTGAATCTCAAGATATCCTTGTGGGAAGGTCATAAAGCTTACAACGGCAGCACATCATACAAGGGTACTCATTTGTTAAGTGGATCACCAGGTTATCACTATGCAGCAAATTACGTCCATGGCCGCAGAATGAACTGCAGTGTTTTGCACTCATTTTGTCAGTATATCACCATCCATTGCCAAACTCGATACACAGGTAAGCTTAAGAAAACGTGTTGATCATGATAAGAAAGCTGGGGCACGAAGTGTTGAGATAAGCAATTTAGTCATTAAGCCCAGCTGAATACTGCTAAGCTGAGAACTTTAAAAAGATGAAGCTGCTGTTTTTTTTATGGCTGGATGCTCATGCAGTGATGCAGGACCTAGCACAATGTACACAAGCAATAAGACTAATCAAAATGTTTGTTCCGCAACAAATTTTGCAAAATCTTCTGCGCCACAACAGTTACTACAATACTATTGCGTAATTAAAATAGCAATAAAGTCTGTAATACTTTGAGTGGCCGCAAACAAGAAGAAGCACGCGAAAAAATGCACACATGAACAATGAGCTGAAAGTCAATATCTTTAGTTCCATGCCGGAAGCTTGCCACTACTCATTAGCAGTAACGCAAAGCTTTTAATAGCAAAATAACAGTTGTCACCGCAAATAAATGAAATGTGTTCTGCCCATGACCACAATTTGATCAGGCTCTTACTTTAAGGTATTACAAGATTTACTGACCCTATCGTCACCTCAGAAACCTTTCATGACTTGAACAGAACGCACCTTTCGGCAGCTTTTAATTGCAAGTACATCTGGTAGCTACAACCACCACGTTCAGTTAACTGTACAAAATGTTCTTAAATTTATTGTAGCGGCATATGTTTTGCTTTACGGGAAGGAGGACATGATGCAGGCTTGGTTTGGTGTGCAGTCGCAGCAATGGCAGTGGTCATGTTTTGGTGTTCCACCTCCCTACTGATGGCCCGTGAAGTAGTTTCAAGTGCATTTCTTTCTCTACGCTTAGCAGCAGCTTCTCTTCTTGCACGCCTACCAATCTCGCTACTAGCTTTGCAGTTACTGTGGAAGAGCTGCGAACTACACTTGCATCGCATGACTATCGGGCAGCGGAGTGAAAGCTGTGGCAGGCATGAACCTGTAGTGGCCACCATTAACTAGTGGCCAACTAAAACAAGGGAAGCTCACAGGAATGTTGACTTGTGCGGAGTCCTTGAGTAAAGATGTGTCGAAGAGCCATCAATCCTCACCTCACTTCCTCGTCTATTGTGGTAAATTGGTTCAACTTGTAAACGTTGGCCAGGGAGCAACAAACTGGAGCTGTAACTGTAGCCGGCACCAAAGCATTTTTATCTATGCTTTCGGTGGGGCTTGCGACGTTACAGACTACTGTCTCTGCTTTTTAGTTTCTATAGGTTGATGCATGCTTTGCAGAGCAGCACAAATAGCAAACAGTCACAGCACTTTCCCATCATCTCGAATCTGCCGGCTGTTGCCACCAATGAATTTTCGAGGCCATTTGACAGACATAATCTGTGAAGCCCTACGGGAACTTTATACACGCACTGATTCAGCAGTCCAGTTTCCAAGAAGCACCTCCTGGCTGAGGAGCCGAGCCAATCAAAAGTTATATCATGGTGAATGCTCCTTAGCACCAGAGTGTCATGTAATCTCAAGTGGCGGCACACGCCCTACAGCTTTCCACGACACTGCCGGATGACTGCGAAACGAAGTACAGGCAGAAACTTGCCTGGTATACAGGAAAGAAATTTTGTGCTGCATTCAATAAGCATATAATCACTAAGGGTACATGCAGAAGCTCAACGCATTGTGGTACAGAGTATAAAGCTGCCTCGATGGTGCCCATGAGAGGGAACAAAGAGTGAAAAGGACTGGCAGGCCTCTCACAGTATTCGAGTAAGCTGCTGGTTTGCAAAGAACAGTTCCTTAAGCAAAATATGTGACTAGCACTCACTGAAAGTCCTCTTCTAGAACCAAAATAGTGGTTTGATGCTCAACTTTGAAGTGAATCTATTAACCAAGGTGGTACAATTGAATACGAAAGTGACTTTGCTGAACCGGTGCTGAAAAAGAAGTTACACGCACCAGCTTTGCACAAAATAAGGATAAAACTTAGCAGTATCAATTACAAGATTGCAAGGAAGTGTACAAAAAGGAGTGCGGCATAATAACTTCCATTTGTGCACATGAAAGGTAGCACAAATGCCAACAATATATCATAACAAAAGCATCATTGCAATAAATATACTTCCATGCATTTAATATACAAACTCAGTGCACTGAAACTACAGCAACACTTGCAAAAGCGCTAGCAGACCATTTCTCCCTCCATCGCTGCCACTCGGACATAGTGGACTAGCATACTACTTCAGGCAGCACACACCACAGGATTTAAGGCACAACCACATGCACACCATTTCAAGCAACCACAACAAGTTTGACTGCCACAGAGGGCCATCGGTTGCCATCGCTTGCCAGTTTTTGGCCACCCAGAAAATTTCATTCTTCATGGGAAGTCTGGGCAGTGGATTCCATCGGTCACCGTGACTGTGTAACATGGCTACACATAGGCCACTCTCTTCAATCCAAATTTGCTCTTGCTACTTGCTCTTTGTACACAAAATAAATGCTGAAATTAGCCTTCGCTTAGTTTCATGCCATGCTGAGGGCAAAGTATTCCAGATATTTTGTAGTGTTGAGATGAGCCGTTTGTTTTGATGCTGTTAGGCCTAATGAGCCACAAAGAGCTTTGAAAGTGTTTTGATTTATACCCACCAGATGGTGCCACAGCATTTAACACTGCCGATGGGGAGTGCTTTTTTACTGGTGAGGATGCCAAATTAAAACCAGATGTGGTACACTGTAGTTAAAAAAGATATGTGGTCATTTGCAATTTTTCTGGAGGCATATGATTGCATTAATTGGTAACATGGAAGTTTGTCACTCCCTCGTTTTGAAATGTCGAGTTCGTGCGGTAGGCTCGCAGAATGGTGTAAAGAAGCGACAAGGTCCGCTCGTTGCATGACTTATCGTTGTCGCTTGAATATTGTGTGCATGTGGTCACTTCTTTAAGCAGTGTCCTCTTATATCCCTAAAATCCACAAGTACAAGACAAACTTGTAGCTGTGATGGCAAATTGCCAGCAAGGTGTAATTGACACCTTTCACATGCTGAACAAAAAGTTCACCGTAAATATTCTCAGATTTCACCATTATACAGAACACACTCAACTTCCAGATATCAAGCAAGTTATCTCCAAAGGCAACAGAATCAGTGTTGCTGAAATGAAGCAGTAACCACCGTCTTATGCCAGCAAGTTTTTATTTTTTATTTTGCACTATTATATATCTCCCCCTTGCAAGTCCATCAGTAGTTTCATTTTTTAATTAAACAGGTCAGCTTTCCGCATGAAATTTTTACAGCACAAGAATAAGTTATGAATACGTCTCCATGTAAAGCCAAACTTGGAATCACAAAAATTAAATAAAAAATAATAAAAAATAATAATAAAAGAAAATATGTGGATACTACATGGGTCCGTACAGTAAATTGTGAAACATGACAGTTCTGAAAAGGGACTTGCTTTAGATACGGCCAGCTAAACTTCAAAACACCCTTTGGAATTAGTGCTTTCCTGTGAACTTAGTGCAACTGCTTCCTCAAGAGTAAGAAAATTTTGGGTACATTTGGCTGGGGTGCACTGCTGAATTGTTTCTTCCATTTTTGTAACCAGAATTAATTTCTGACCATTTCCTATGGACAGGTGCGACGCTGACACGATAAGTTTCGGTGCTGGCTGACACATTATTGTCTTGGCAGACTCTAGAGAAATGTATGGTCTCTACGTACGAGGACGAGTGGTGTTCTCCAAAATGTACCAACACCTGGATAACACTGCTTTCCCGAGGGCTCGCGGTGGCCTACGGAGCGGGGCTCCGGAAGTGGGAAGAGTGATGCTGCTGCGACTGCTGCAAGAGTTAGGGCGTTTCGTCCGGAGAATCCCTGCCAGCCTGCTGGTTTCAGGCAAAGTAATAGTATGGCCAGAAGAGGACCAGCAACAGAACCAGGAGGCCGGCAGGAGGAGTCAGGAGCGCACTGATGTCCTCGGTTCACATGATGAGACATTTGCCTTTCTCGGCCCATGGGTTGCTCTTCTTGTCGGGGGCGTGGATTAGTGGGTCTGTCCGCTCGTTCTCCTCAATGTACTCCCGCAGCCTGCAATCAGTGAATGAAACATATCTTTCAGTAGGACAGAAAAAAAAAGAAAAATGCATCACCAAACAACGCATAGAAACATCACATACATCCTCAAACCTACTGGCACTTCTGAACAGAGAGACACTGAATTCGAAGTGCATGGGATCGGCAATGGCTGTGCTGCAGTGAGTGCTTAGAGTTGTACTTGCTGTCATTTCAGCAGTTCTTATGTTCCAACTATATCAGTAAACAACTCAGCCATCTTTCAGCAGCAACATACATTAGCCATTATTCTTGTGAAATCCACTTGTGCATGGGTAAATAAAATCTGTTAATTCTTGTGATATTGAATTGTGTAGCAGTGATGTCACAGCTGAATGTCACTCATCTGCAGGCTGAAGCACTGATACTATCTGCTGCATGAATACTGCTTGCCTGACATGATTGGTGCCATCAGCCTTAATTTTTAAAACCGTCTTCAGAAGTATTGTGATCACAGACCTTGAGACAACCATTCATAAAATGCAATAAAGCATGGTGGAGATAAATCTTGACAAAAAAAAAAAGAAAGAAAAAAAAGGGCATATTACATGCATACACAAACGCCTGTTATAAACTCGTAGCATGCAGAAGAGTGGGGGACTTGGGCTTCTTGATGCATTTTTGCGGCACAAAAAGCAGAGCTTTGGCTTAAAAAAAAAAATACATTCCGAGGTTTTAGGAGCCAAAACCACATTGTGCTTATGAGGCATGCCATAGTGGGGGACTCTGGATTAACTTTGACCCTTAGGAGTACTAACATGTACATAAGCCTAAGCTGACAAGCATTTCTTTTTTTTGCATCTTGCCTCCATCCAAATGCACCTGCCACAGCCGGGAAACAGCACTGCGGTGTTGCTTCTGCATCAGTACCAGCTTTTGCACTTGTTCTTTTTGTGCTTCATAGCATACAGCAATACGAGCACCGATTAGTTGCCACGGACACTGTATGTCTGTTCTACTCCTGCATTTAACAATAATTTGGAGTTCTAGAAAACAATAGAACGGTGCAGAAGTTATCTAAACCTTGTGGTCTCAAACATATATATGAAATTGAAGTTCTCTTCACTATCCCTTTAAGATGAGAAGGTGTTTTATGTACCAAAGCTGCACAGTATGCTGCGAGGGTGCATGCTAGTCTTGGCACTGACCATTAAAAGCTTGATGTAATACATTTATAGTTGCCCTATATTCTACAACTGATGCATGCAGGACGATGCAACAGCGGCTGATGAGGTGTACCATTGCCCAGCCCTGTCAAGAACGAAAGTGCATTCTGTTCATTTGTGGTTTAAGCCACATGCACGGGGCACTGATGTGGACTCTCGGTGATGAAGACGCTACAACAGATATACAGTGGCTGAAAGCTTGAAGGATGCAATTTGCAACACGAATCATACAAGCAAACAGCAGCATCCTTCAGTAGCCTTGAGATCCGAGTTACTTTCCAGCAAATGCGCCTGCAATGGGAGCTTTTACAAGCATTGACCATCATTTGCGTACTAGTCCACGATGAGGAACTAAAATATGAAATGAACTTTTAGTTAACTGGGCAAAAAACAAAAGCATTTTGCATATAGTTTATTTACACACATTTTTTGTACACAACTAGCAACATATATCTGCACCCTCAACAGCAATGCTATTGGTTATTGACGAAATGTAGTGGGTAACAGGCACTTCAATGCTAACAAATACTCAGATGATAGTAGTGGTGTGACAAATTGAACATAACTATTTTATTGTGCCAAAAACCACACAGCACACAAGAGAAGACAACGGGACAGAGCTCTTTCCCGTTGTGTTCTCTTGTGTGCTGTGTGGTTTTTGGCACAATAAAATAGTTATAATGAGTAGATACCAGCTTGCCGAACAAGAAGTTCTCTTAAGACAGAATAAAGATTAACATTTCGCCTGCATGACACGCAAGTGGTCTTGCATATGAATACACAATTAGGGTCACATAAATCCGTACGCATTTCATTATTAAATTTGTCATTGAGAATCAATGAATTGTCGAGGATGGTACAATAGCAAATTACATGTTTACTTGGTGCGCTGCTCGCTAGGAATGTTTTAAAAGCAACATTGTAAGGAGCATAGAAATTTTCTGAGCATACTTCATGAAGTGCTAAATTAAATGCCATCACCTAACCTTTGTTTGCAAGAAGAAACACAGTAATATCACAAGAAAAAGCGCAGTGTACAAAATGCCAGCTTTTCTAACATCGCGATGAAAAGATCACAGATTGCTATAAGACAGCAAAAAATAGGAAAGGGCGCTAGCACGCTTACAGATAAAAGAAGTCACACTACAGAACCCGACTTCGAAATTACTGAGAATATGAACCGCCTGTGAGTGAAATGTCCACATGAAATGCAACTTTTCAGCGATCAATGCTAAAAGATGGACTCAAATGATTATGTCAGAAGACAGTAAGAAGAAGAAATAAAGCAAAAAGCCAGCACAGACGCGGTCGGACGTCCCACAAATTACGACCTGGTTCTATAAATCTAATTACGCCGAAGGAAAAAAAAAAAAAAAACACGGTCCACAATATTCTTCTTGCAGAACGTACGGCTTCGCCGCACTACAAGAGCGCCGTGCGACGCAGCCGCACATTCAGGGCAAAATCCGAAACGGAGCAACAAGCCCGCCTCACGTTAACTCAAGCGTGACTTCTAGGGTGGGTAATCGACGCAGACTTCATTATACATTCTTTCGGACGCGCGCCGCCGTCTCGAGACGAAGGCATGGGACCGCATACACGTACAACAATCACTCGAAATGACTTGACGCAAAGTACGATCACGAACGCCATGCGGATTCTTTCGGTAACCGTGCACAGAACCGACAAGATACAACGGCGTTGGTATAGCTGAAGCAACAGTATGGGTGAACGAAAAAGAAAAAAAAAACCAGAAATATTGTACTAATGCAACAGAACAGCGGGTCACGTTCCAACAAAAGCGCCGGGGATTATCGATCACGAAACTACGAAGGACCAACGCTATTAAGATTCAAAACACGAAGTAAACGAAACGCACGTTTGAGATAAGACTCACACACGACTTCCTGCTGCATTCGTGATAAACTTTATTTTGCATTCCTACTGACGCGAGGCTCAACGACTCCCAGAAAAATGGCGTTTCGAAAGGAATGACCCTACCAGAGCTCGAAACTATCGCACGCTAAATACACTCCGCCCAACAGGGCAAGCCGGGCGGTCACCTCAGAGCGCCTGGTTACGCGGCAGCGCCAGCTCGACGCTTTTGCTACGGACGAAACGTGGACAAAATGAAGGCGTTGCACTCACGCCTGGATAGACTTGGAAAGGGGCCACCGTTCCATCTGTGCCTGATACCGGAGGTTCTCGATCTGTTTCTTGATGCTTTCTTTATCCATGGCGTCCGCGGCGGTCGTCGCACCGGAGTCGTAGCTCGGGTACGCCTCTCGTGGTCGGAAAACTTTAGCCGGGCCGAGCTTGATCTCAAGGAAAATCAACGAGAGAAGAGAGCAGGCACTGCTTGCGCGAAGGGCGTGGTGTCGAGAACACCTGAGGCTGACGTTCACCGATGCGGGCGAGCCGACTGCAACCAGCCACAGATGCACTAACCTCGGGACGAGATTCACGGATCCAGGGCAATGGCGCCGCTAATCCAGTAATGAAAAGGTGCTGTCGTAGTGGTAGCGCATCTCGGGATATGAACGTCAAGCAACAAAATAGGTGGCGGTAACAACCTCACATCTTTTTTCATACGTTGTGCCCAAATATCTAAAAAACGTTGGTCCAAATCCACGTCTCATACAAAATATTCCCTCTGAATTTCATATGCTAATCTTGTAGATAAATGAATGCGACGGAAGAGATTATGAGAGCAAAAAACTCGTCATTGACATCGGGTTTTAAGCACCACCTATTCTGATTAGCAACAACGAAAGAAATCTCGGAGGCCAAGCTTTTAAGCGGTGCCAGTGCCAAAAACACATCACGGCTGCAATGGTTGCAGCAAAAAATAAAACTAAACAAATGTATTACAGAAATAAGCAAAGTATTTGAGAGCATGAAACCGCAGCCACAGCCAACTATGGTTTCCTCTGAGCAACAAAAGCAAATCTCGAGGGCTATGCTTTTGCAGGTTGTATTCGTCAGAAACGATTGCGCGAGTCTGAAAAACATGCCGCAGGTGCTTTCCTACCACCACCACTATAGGTGCTGCAAGAATATGCAGCACACTCTTACGCATCGCCGACACTAACAGCAATAGGGCATTTTTGAAGCCGAAAGCATCGATTATTGTACGAAATTCTATGGCCGGAAGTACGAGAATGGCGCTGCACGTTTAAAGTCTGTATTTCTTCTTGGTGACAGAAAAAATAAAAAAAAGGCATCTCTTTTCAAATTTTATGGATAGGTCAGTTGGATTTTATACTTTGCACACCAAATATAAACCACAATGCCTCTTTCTTTCGATAATAAATACAAATCTTGAAGGCTACGCTTTTGCCAATTGCATGAACCTAAAGTTGCAAATGCGTCTTCGACGCTATGCTCATTGCAGTATTCATTAGGTGTTTTGACAGTCACACGGTGCGGGGCTGCTATGGACTAAGTACAGCCTAGGACACACTCATCTGGGCATGTCTTGGGCATTTTAGCATTAAATATTGAAAACAAGACATCCATGACTTACTATACCGCTAAAGTATAGCCTTTGAGATCTACATTTGTTACTTTGAGACCGATGCTTCAAGACGTGCTACGGCGACACCACATAAAGCTAGCCTCATCAAATCATAGCTTACACTCAAGTGTGTCTATGTAATTGCCACTTCATCATGTTTTTAAGCTGAGCAGTCATACGCGGCGCAGAAGTGTGGAGAAGTTCTTCTCAACACTGGGCTAAAACTATGGCGCGAAACTTAAGTTGCACGGCGGAACATCGATGCAAGCAAGACTCATTCACAGAAAACAACGCCTTTTGGGAGAAAGCGAAGGCGTAAAACCTCTTTCGCGCTGCTCCGCTTTGGAATATTGGGCATAATATATGCAGCCAATGCATGTTTGCGCATCAGTCACAGGACAGCCGCGTGTGGTGCTGCTTCGGGGCGTTTTGGCTTACTCAAGTTCTTTCAGGTTACTGCGTAACCAAACCGTAACCGAAAAGCAGTTGATCTATGCCTGCACACTGATTAGTTATTTAAAGGGACACTAGAGTGAAAAATAATTTCTTCTGCATCAGTAAATTGCCGTTCTACAACACCAAAAGCACCCCTCTTACAACGATAAGACGTTTAGTAAGCCAGAAAAAGCGCAAGAACGAAATACGGGTGGCGACGCTTACTTAAGTTCCCGCACCTGGGGGCTGTGACGTCTTGGATTTTGATGGCATCTTCTACGGTCTACTAATTACATATAGCGGTACACATTGATTACATTGTGTTCTAAAGGAACCAAATATTAAACATGGCAAGTTTCGGGAAACCTTATTCAGCCAACGCAGCCCAAATGCGAAAATAGACTTTGGAATCCCTGACGTCACGCTGACGTACCGGCGCAGGGGTTTCGGCGCGACATTAAAATACTGATACTTGGACCTTCATTTTCTCATCTAATAATCAAACAATTTTTTTTAAATGACTGCCTGCAGGGTTCTCAAACAATGCTTCATTAGACTATACTGATCTATTGTTTCGCTTTAGTGTCCCTTTAAATATGACAGTCCAAAAGAAAGTACAAAGCGCTTTGCATGTTGTTCTTGAAATCGGGGACAAAAGTGTGCATTGCGTCATAAGCGGCATACATTTACGCGTTCTACAGCACCTCTGTAGATGATGACGATGATGATGGTGGTGATGATGATTGAACTTTATCGAGAGCCGACGAGAAAAAGAAGAAGGTAGAAAACAATGAAAAAGAAGAGCATTATGCGATCATACTCAATCTACACTCTAAAGGAAAGTTTACACCTTCCGAGGTTTGTGTGTCCCACTACGATAATCGTCTCCAATCATTGTCTTCGTACTTTTATTAACACTCTGCAAAAGCTATTTTTCTGTCATGAACGTTGTATTATCTCACGTTCATTGGCTCGTGCTCTCTGTGTCCAAAAAGTATAGGGAGCTAGGGAAGCGATAAACAAACAAAAACAAAAAGAACATTAAATTCTAGGGCTTTACAAGGAAGAACCGCGATCTGTTAAACATGTAAATGTTGATCGTGCATACATCACCCACTACGTGCTCCCTATTTCGAGCAAATATAAACATATAAAGATAAAAGGAAATAAAGAAAATGCAGGGCAATAAAGATGATTATAATTGTAGGGAGGATAGGTAAGCCCCTCAGGGTCTGGGCTTTATCTTAGTTGAGCGCGAAACATGATACGTGAAGCAGTGACTTGTCCAAAAAAGCATTGGGGACACGGACGTGCTTCCTTTTGCTTTAACGATGGTGACTCAGGTGTAGTTCAGTTTCAACCAGTGCATTCTTCAACACGCACGTCGGTCGGCTACAGCAATTTTTTCGGCTTTGATACAACAATTTTCACACTTCAGAAGATACATTAAAGCTGAATATTATAACAAATGAAATCAAACGTTATTGTCGCCATAAATGAGTACACGCACAGGTGTTTATTCAGAAGGAGGTCGCTTAGCACATGGCTGAAAGGGTAACCCCTGAAAGGAAGTGATTGGAGATAAATACATGTAAACACACCAAACGTAGAAGAATAACTACTCCATAAGAATATAAGCATAGTGAGCATTATAATAGAATAGATAATAAGTCAAATTGCATTGGTCACTTACGCATCTATAATACGTAAATGTCAATTCTACTGCCGCTGGTGGGCTTGGTATAGCCAGAAAGAGCGCACAGAATGTCTGCATTGTTCTTCAATACAGGAAAACCAGGCAAATTCCTCGTATCTGAACAAAAGGTTCTATATGATTATTTTGATGACAACGTCAACGAGTTTGCTTTACAGCTTGACAAAGAAGATTTTGAAGACGTTGGTACATAAATTCACGCAGGACACCCGGCCAGAGAAGCCAGAATATTCAAAACCACCAAAAAAAGGGAAAGAGATAAGGTGTGTCAGCCAAAAGTCTCGCAATTACTGCTCCCAGAAACTATGTGCATAGAAGTACAAAAGAGCGAATAACTGCTAATTCCCCCGCCGTGCAACGCAGAGAAATAAAGTGTATTCCCCAGTACAGACAACCAGTGGGTCCTATACCCTGACACCCTGATTCGGGTCTTATAAAACTAAATATATTTAATGCTGTTACGAAGTTGGACAGCTTCACAAAAATGCTTGTAAAAGAAAGAGTTCGGTATGCTGAGCAGAACGCGAACATCATGATAACGTCGGCAGAAGAAATGAAGGCCTTTCTAGTAACGTCCTGCCAGCTCATAGGTATCTTCCGAAGCGAGTGAAAGTCAAAAATAGTAAACTACCTTAGAGTGTTCTTTGAATTACGTCACATTGGAGTAAACGTTTTCTAGATCATGTACGTCAAACTGCAAGCTGACGAGCCCACTATGCCCGCTCTGACATCGCTGCAGTTCTGCCAAGCAGTCGCACAAGTACTTGTCGAAATTTTTCGAGCCGAGAGCAGAGCACAAGTCTTGAGCAGATATGCAGGCGCAGAAGAATGCGTGCAAGACAAGAAGCCCCCCACACCAAATTAAAGAAAAGCTCCCGCTCAAAAGAGGCACACGGATTGTTCCAACTGAGGGCTCGAAAACCGTGTATTTACGTGCTAGATTTGCAATCTCCGCGTGAGCTTCCTTATCGCAAGAAGCTGTTCCATGTAGTTTTACGGTGCAAGCAACTAATAAGCTCACGCAAATGTTCGAGTTTCTTAAAGCACATAAGGGTACATATGTTCCAAAGAATTAGCCATAAGCTATCAGGAGTATAATTTTTTACAAGTGTTTCGTCGTTGTTTCGAAGGCCCAAATAAAGAAAAGGAAATACAATACATCGATAATTTATCGGCTCATTGGCTTAATTACCTGACGGGTTTAATGTCCAATTGAACACCGCTGAGCGATTTTTCGAGCTTTGAACCCCTCGCGGGCAAACGAGTGCGTTGAGACGCTTGGCGCGTTTTGATTTGGCCTTACCGAGGCGCACTTAGAACGCAGGCAAGAGCTTACGTGGACAAGGAAAGAGCAGAATAACACGTATTACAACACTTGCGCTTATCGCGGCGAAAATATCCGGGCCCAACTAAGGGATTAGACAACTCAGAAGAATGTCATCTACGAAGATTATAAACGATGTCATTTAATAACCTAGTCAAGCTACATGCTATTGAGCCACAATCCTTTTCGGCCGAGTGAAAATTCTGCGGGCAGAAAGCAGATTTGTACCATATGGTATGGGGGCCTGCCAGGTTAATAGTGCCTTAGAAACTATAAAACAGCCAACCTGGGAAGGATGGGAGGCAGCCCTGTCCAGCTCAACCATCAAGGACCAGCGAGCCCTCGTGGAAAGAGCTAGGACGGCGGCCTTAGCCAACAAAACTCCGGAATAACCCCCGTATTCAGAAATGCATCTTAAGTTGAAGTCCGTACTTGACTTGATGTATATGACGCCTGGTGCGAACGAACCCAAGACGCTCGCAGCGTTTTCTTTGGTGCGTTCACGATAGGCGTCATTTAAATAAAGTTAAGCGTGGGCTTCAAGTTAAGATGCATTTCTGAATACGGGGGTAAGAATCCGACCACCCTTCTGCTAACTCTCCTCCCCTTTTTCTTTAAATAAAACGTTTTCATCATCATCATCATACGAAAGCGAGAGAGAGGGTGACGTGGAATCCCCCTCACGCAACACCTGGCGCGCTGTTGCGGCAACAGGCGTTCCCTTTCGCCCCCTACGTATTAAACAAGTCGGCTTCACTCAGCTGACACTGACGGGGTTACATGGCTTTAATGAATGGCTGACATTTTTCGGTCATGTTGCGGAAGTAGCACAAAAAATAGCTAATGAGGCACTCAAACCGATCTCATCGCAACATTTTTCTTTTGTTGCAGAATAAATTTCAATTTCATCCTGATTGCTGCGATGGGCGCACAATGGCAACGATTTTAAAATGCAAAAATGCTACTCGAACCTCAGGACTTCAAGTTGAACAATGTCCTTGCCTCTAGACAGGACACGTAAAAGAGCGCTAGCTTCATCCTCAACTTTCGTCTAAATACTTTTCGGACTTAACAAGGCACCTCGTATAATGACAGCCACATTCACGAGTACCATTTCTCATAATAGGTGTATGTTAGTAGACTTTCTTTCTCAGAACAACCGGAAGGCGGAATATAGAGAATTCGCCACTAATAAATACAAAAATTACCATAAATAGCGACCGCAAATTATGAGGACCACAAATAGTAGGCTATCAGAAACAGAAATAAGGAACCAAAATAAAGTAGATTGCTCAAACATTACTAGCCTGTGATGGCTGAATTACGAATGCAAATGCCTCCTCACACTGTTGGGTGAACAATTTAGTGAGAAGCAGCCTTGGCTGCTATCCAAGAACGCGTTCATCAAGCGTTAGGAGGTGGTTATATGTGGAACTCAACTGCACTATGTGTTACCAAGGGCCCTCCCATTAGTACCAGGCCTTACCCGTACGCGGAAGCCTACCGATAATTTGAACGCCACTTCCTCAAGGATAAATTCGGAACCTATTGCATCACCTGCGACCATAGCTGGTCGCAGACGCAGAGGCGCGTCGTCAGAAACCAAAGCGTTCCCTTACCATCGTGGAACTGCGCGGTACCACCGGTACCACCGTGCAGTTTCAGCCACTGTGCTAGATTGCATTATCTTCAGGACTGGCCCACAGAAATGGTTAGACACTCACAAAGCATTACGGTTAGTTCCCAAAGAAAGCTAAACCCTTGACAACCAAGAAATAACGGTCCACTATTAACGTACAATCAAATGCCGCTGCCTGGTTGTCAGAAGACGAACGCCGAGGTCAACCCAGTCTTCGCTCGGCGGGTTAATGCATAAACGATTAGTTAATTCGTGATTTAGTTGTGACTAATAGCCAGTAAAAATAGAAGATAGCAAAAATATCACGGCAGAACTAATCTTACGATGACTGTCGGCGCTAATTAGCATTCGAGCAAAGCACACTCTATTTCTGAAGTCACGTTTAGTTACAAGGTGTGGCGGTCATTCTGGGGCTTTCATGCAATAAATACATTCTATCGGTGCTAACACGTTGGACAGAAACTTGGAGATTGACAAACAAGCTCGAGAGCAAAGTTAAGGACCGCGCAAAGAGCGATGGAACGAATAATGCTTGGAGAAAGGTTAAGAGATAGGAAGATGGCGGTGTAGATCAGAGAGCAAGCGGGAATAGGCGATATTCTAATTGACATTAAGAGAAAGAATGGAGCTGCGCAGGCCATGTAATGTGTAGGTTAGATAATAGACGCACCATTAGGGTTACAGAATGGGCGCCAAGAGAAGGGAAGCGCTGTCGACGATGGCTGAAGACTATGCGGGGTGATGAAATTAGGAAATTCGCAGGCGCTAGTTGAAATCGGTTGGCGCAGGACAGGGGTAATTGGAGATCGCAGGTAGAGGCCTTCGTCCTGCAGTGTACATAGAATAGGCTCATGATGATTACTATAGCTAACCCTGGGGGTGTTAACCTGCGCCACCATAGATGGCCATGGCAGTGGATGTGCAACATCATGTATATCTACCACTTTTCCCTCTTCTCCATGCCCGGCTCATGTATACCAACACACACACACACACACACACACACACACACACACACACACACACACACACACACACACACACACACACACACACACACACACACACACACACACACACACACACACACACACACACACACACACACACACACACACACAAACACACACACACACACACACACACATATATATATATATATATATATACGCACGCTCGTCTAAGAGCTCCCGTTCCCTTTACACCTCTACCACGTGACCAGCTTCTCAGGCTTCCCACACGTGCACTTTTTTCGAGATTGACACTCCTAATGCTATAGCGCATTGAACTCGGTTTCATTCAGCTGGTGCTGACTGGGGGTGGCTGAAATATTCTTGCCATGCAGCGAAAACGTGGCTAATGAGACACTCAAACCGATCTGATCGCCGCGATGGGCGCACGATGGCAACGATTTTATAAAGCACTAATGCTACTCGAATCACCGGGCCGGAGATTGACAATGTCCTTGCTTTTAGACAGAACACGTAAAAGAGCGCTAGTTTCTTCCTCAACTTTTGTCTAAATACTTTTCCGACTTAAGAAGGCACTTCGTAATAACAGTATATTAACGATTATAATTTATCATAATAGGTATTTGTTAGTAGACTTTCTTGCTCAGAAGAACTGGAAGGCGGAATAGAGAGAAATTGTTACTAAGATATGCAAAGTGACCTAAATAGCGACCATAAAATATGGGGACCGCCAATAGTAGTCTATCAGAATCAAAAATAGGGAACGAAAAGAAAGTAGATTGCTCAAATAATGCCAGCCTGTGATGCCTAAATTGCGAACACAAATGCCTCCTCACAATGTTGGGCGAACAATTTAGGAAGAAGCGGCCTCGGTCGCTATGCAAGATTGCGTTTGTCAGGGTTTAGGACGTCGTTATAGGTGGCACTCAACTGCACTACGTGTTATGGGGGACGCTCCCCTTAGCACCGTACCTTGCCCTTACGCGGAAGCCTACCGTTAATTTAAACGCTACTTTTTCAAGGACCAATCTGGAACCAGTTGCATCACCTGTGATAACCTCTGGTCGCAGATAAACAGGCATAGTGTCACAAACCACAGCGTCCTCTTACCACCGTGGCAACGCCCGGTACCAGCGGTACCACCATGCGGTTTCAGCCACTGCATTAGACTGCACTATCTTCGGGATGAGCCCATAGAAACGGTTAGACAATCACAAAACACTCCGGTTAGTTCCCAAAGAAAGCTAAACACTCGACAACCAAGAAGTAACGGTCCACTAATAGTGTACCGTCAAATGCCGCTGGCTGTCAGAATGCGAACGCCGAGGTCAACCCAGTCTTCACTCAGCGGGATAATGCATAAACGATTAGTTAAGTCGCGCGAAAAGGTTGCCTGTATACGCTGATACTTATTTTATGTGGCGATGCAATTTATTACAGCGACGCTGTATACCTCAACCCTCCAAGCAAAATTTCGTGTTCGTAAGCAAAAAACTCCCCATACGTGGGCTGATCCCGGAGATAGTGCGATACCGGCCTGACCCGCGGCGGAGGTGAAGCAGGCGTTAAGCATTCCCCATACGGGGACCCATCCTGAAGATAGTGCAATAGCGGGCCGACCCGCGGCAGAGGTGAAGCAGGCGTTAAGAACTCCCTATACGTGGGCCGATCCCGAAGATAGTGCAATACCGGCCCGATTCGCGGCGGAGGTGAAGCAGGCGTTAAGCACTCTTCATGTACGTGGACTGTTCCCGAAGATAGTGCCATGGCGGGCCGACCCGCAGAAGAGGTGAAGCAGGCGTTAAGCACTCCCTATACTTGGACCGATCGCGAAGGTAGTGCAATGGTGGGCCGACCCGCGGCAGAGGTGCATGCAAGTTTTAACTCCCCTATACTCCGTTTCATACATAAGGTGCAACGCTGTGGAGGCTAGAGATACTTTTTGCAGTGGCTGCTTCGCATTTAGAAATAGTTCAGTGTCTTTTGGCCGATTTTTGTGAATATGTTCTTTATATAAGGCAAGTTCTGCACGAAAACATGAATTTACTCTTAGAAGCAGAGAAACCATGCGCTCATTTGGCTGCTAACACGTTGCTTTATACCAATTTGCTTTTCGTTGTTTTTTTATTTGCATCCCGTCGCGGAAACCTTACGTGCATGCTCGCGCGAGCAAACGCCGCTGGCGCCCAGCGAAGGATAGACGGAACGCGCGGAGTGATAAAATTTGGAGACCGCACTACTTGCGTAGCTTCCACAGCGTTGCACCTGGTGTATGAAGCGGCGTATAGTCATTTGAATACTCGCGTCTGGCGTCGCCTTGTGTTGTAGAAGTCCCAAAGTGTTTTTAGATGTGTTCATAAATAAAATAAATACTTAAAAGCGCACTGGTTCCTCTACATTTACACGCTGATCCAAGAGAATGACAGTCGGAAACTTAAACCTTCAGCCACTGCACCTTTTCATTGCATGGAAATACTCTCAGGGAAGTAGAGTGAGCATTAAATATATAATATTTACACACACACAAACAACAAAAACGTACACTGTGTCTAAAGACGAATTAAATATAAAAGCTTAGGGAAAAAAAAACGCAACCTTCCAGATGCGGAAGCCACTGTGAGACAGGATCAAAGTTGTCGACCACACATAGACCTAGTGCGGCTTCTTCTGCCCATTTATTGCTCTCTCTTTTTCATATGATTTATTACAGTGCGCAAAGGGAAATTAACAACTAGCATAGCCTGACAAACAGACTACTGACATTCCAAATGACAGACGCTATAAAGGAATAATAGTTCGATGGCCAGATATGCATACTAGTAAATTTCGCAGCTCCAACCACTAAAGCACGAACTTAAGGGTTAGCATAAGGCATGATGTGCCTATGACCTATGAGTTAGGTTTTGCTAATCCTACGCTTAGCAGCTGTTATATAAACCAGAACCGAGCTGGTAAAATTTATTCGAAGCTAGTGGTAAAAAAGCTTATAGCAGGATAAGAAATAAAAATGAAAAGCTGTGCCTCTCTGCTTCCCCACCAAGGACGCCATACACATAAAGCTACTGGTTCCATACAGCTGCTGCAGCTGCATGAGATCCGTCAAATACTGTGATAATATAACGTGCCCGATGATAGCTAAAATCACTGGAAAGGCCAAGGCCTTTCCAGTGATGAACCGTTTACTACCCGACTGGAAAGGCCAAGGCCTTTCCAGTCGGGTAGTAGACGGTTCATCATACCTGGTTCCTAGGTAGTGCTAACAGGACAAGGGCGGAAATAACAACATACATAGGTAACAACATACATAGTTCACATGCCGGTCACTGGCTTTTTAGCGCCGCTCAGGACAGCACGTTGAGAAAGAAGCTCGTACTTGCTTGGTAGAAATTGAAGCACAAGAACGCCTTTAATATTATAGGACGTGTCTTTCGCACATATTACCTCTTTAGCATCATGAGGTAACGCAAGTAAACTGCAGTAAAGGGGCACTGATGTTGTTATGCTAATAAATACACACATTGTAGAGAATTGAAAATAAAACTGGGGTGCAGAGAGAGTGTTTAGGCTGCCGAAAAACCCACAACAGTGCAATTGTGTTTATTGTGACAAAGTATTGATGTTTGTGAACTTTCTGGTATAAATTATTTGGTTAAAAATCGCTGAAGCACGGCTTTTTGTTCTGGGTTCACTTGTGGTGTAATGGCGCTGCAGAGAGTAAACAAAAAAGAAAAGCAGCAGACATGGTCAACACAAGTACTTGGTGTTCATAATGGGCCTCGGTTTTCGTTCACAGAAAAGTATGCAGACCAAAAATGCGATAGAGTTGTCGTTTACAAAAGCACGTGTTATCGTCGTTCAATAGAATGCTTTGACCCTGATGACTCTATTTACATACTAGGGCCCGCAGAGAATACCAGGTTTTTAATATTTTTCAATGAATTCTGTTGTTAAGCCATCATTTCTTCAAATGTCATAAGCTTTGATTTTGCCTTCTGTCATCAGTAGTAACCACAGAACAAATGCAGTTAGGAAAAAATGTTTGAGTGCTAGTAATGATTCTCAAACTTTTCTTGCAGGTTTTGAATAACAAATGCATTTCATTGGAGCAGGCCAGTATCCATAAACTTATCTGGCCCAGATCACAATACTAGGAGTTGCGTATATTGAGCCCGTGCACTTGTAGGAATTGCACTAAGGAAAGAGCTATACAGATGAGTACAGTCATTAAAGAAGCATTTCTGAAGCTCATCGCACCAGCGTTTTGCAGTAAGTCTTTGTGTCATTGCCAAACGGCATGTGTTGTAGTTATCCACGGGTCATTGTTTTCGTTTTGATAGATTTAAATGCGATGAATTTCTTGGGGAACATTTGTTACCTTGACGATATCTATCTATCTATCTATCTATCTATCTATCTATCTATCTATCTATCTATCTATCTATCTATCTATCTATCTATCTATCTATCTATCTATCTATCTATCTATCTATCTATCTATCTATCTATCTATCTATCTATCTATCTATCTATCTATCTATCTATCTATCTATCTATCTATCTATCTATCTATCTATCTATCTATCTATCTATCTATCTATCTATCTATCTATCTATCTATCTATCTATCTATCTATCTATCTATCTATCTATCTATCTATCTATCTATCTATCTATCTATCTATCTATCTATCTATCTATCTATCTATCTATCTATCTATCTATCTATCTATCTATCTATCTATCTATCTATCTATCTATCTATCTATCTATCTATCTATCTATCTATCTATCTATCTATCTATCTATCTATCTATCTATCTATCTATCTATCTATCTATCTGTCTGTCTGTCTGTCTGTCTGTCTGTCTGTCTGTCTGTCTGTCTGTCTGTCTGTCTGTCTGTCTGTCTGTCTGTCTGTCTGTCTGTCTGTCTGTCTGTCGGTCTGTCTGTCTGTCTGTCCGTGTCTGTCAGCCAGACTATGCAAGGACAAGACAGCTCAGAAGGAAAATCTCCATTCAATAAAGAGAGCTGCACGAGTCTCTTTTCAAATCTCCATTCAGTAAAGAGTCAGCACGAGTCTCTTTTCACGTCTATCAGCCAGAACGTTGGTCATGAGGCTTCCCCCCCCCAAAAAAAAAGAAACATCAACTGATCAACTAGAATGACTATGCAATGATTCGAACATTTCATTTCGCAAACCTGCACCGGAGGGCAGAAAAACTACCACGAGTACTAGATATGCGTTGTCTACATGTTGTAAGAAGCGCAAGGTTCTACTGAACCATGTGAAGAGAAGAGGGTGCATAAAAATAATGTTTCTCAGAAAAGCGAAGCATCCACAATGACAGCAAAGTGTAGCCTTGCGCTTAAACTTCTCAGATGATGTTCTAACTATACTCAGGTCCAACGTGTTGGTGTGACGTAACACGCAAGGCAAAAACTGCTAGGCAGAAGGCGCCACGTCCTGGCAACTGCATGACCTTGCACAAAATTGGCCTTTCGAGGAGAGCCGCCAGTTGCCGAGAATAAAACTTTCCTTTCAGCAGAGTATTGCCGCCGCGGAGAAGCTAGTCTTGCGTTTCTGTATCGCGTGGAAAAGGCATGCGGTTTCGTCGCATAAGTATGAAAAATGGCGAAACCGTCTACATGCACTTTATGTAGACATACCAATGAACTGCATCGATGCCAGGGAATTGTATGTCGGGTAGCAACTCTTTGCTTTCTGTTGCTATCACCAGCAAATATTACCTGAGAAGCCAACTCCCTTACAGTCAAAGAACAACAGTTTTCTGGTGCCGATGCCGTTCATAGAACTTAGGGTGGGGGAATTCACCGGCCGCCTGCATACGGTGGCTGGCTTGAGCAGGCACAACCGTTTGCTCTTTGGAGGGAAGTTTCCTTCACCGGAACGCAATGCCTGTCGTGCCCGAACAGTGCAGCAGATCGCACGACGCCAGGCCTCCAAGTGGGACTAAACTTGCGCAAACTTTCTTCGATATTCGAGCACGGTGACTTTAGTGGCACCCCGTTGAGAGAATTAAGCCCCACGCTCGCATGTTCACCCTGAGAGGAAACGAGCCTGGACATATGCGCAAGTGCACCCAAGAATGTGTACGTGGGAACAGCCATTACCGTAGCAGAATTTGTAGTTGAATGTACGCGTAATTCGGGGGCGGTGGGTACCACTATACCGCCGGCGGCAGTTCGGTTTTCATCCACTTTCATTTCCGTTTAGTTTATGGATTCTACAAAAGATCAAAGCCTTCAATCCCCAGTCCCCAGTCTTTTCCTTTGCCTAATTATATGTTGGATTCATATGGTTGTAGCAAACTAGGGCCCTATAACGTAAAACTATTCCGATATGTTTCTATTCCAATCTCCTGACGTCAAATTTGCGTAACCACCGACGCAAGCACCGGGCGGTCACCCGCAGGGTTGTCTGAACAGACCAATCAAACGCTGTCCTCGTTCATAGGAGATCACTTCTGTTTGCTTGAAAAACGAATGACATTGCCTACACTGAGCGGCTTGTCGTATCTAATTGGCTGACAAGAGGCGAGGAGAACGCTCAAGTGGAGAGGGATTCACTGGGGCAGAGCCAGTGCACTGAAAATCGATAACCGGATGAAGAGGGTGGTGCCGGCGTCTGCGATTTGTCGGCTTTCCCTTGCTTAGCTTGTGGTGGCCGGTCGAAAATCACGGCGGCATGCAACGGAAGCTTAAGAATGACGCTAAAACTAAAGTGCATGTGACGGTTTCGCTAAACATCTTATTTGCCCCCAACAGTATGGCTTTCAGGCCGGTAAATCAACAGAATCTGCTCTGTTAGATATTAAAAACTCTATAATTAACAATTTTGAAACTAAGCTTTTTTCTGTTGGAATTTTTCTCGACCTGCGCAAAGCTTTCGATTCTGTGCAACATACAATACTGCTCCACAAATTAAAAACTTACGGGATCCGTGGAGTGGCAAATTCACTATTGGAAAGTTATCTAACTGCACGGATACAGTACACTCAGATTCATGATGTAAAATCCAGTTTTGGTATGATAAAATTCGGTGTCCCTCAGGGTTCAATTCTGGGACCACTTTTATTTATTCTCTATATTAATGACATTGTAAACATTCCATTAACTCCTAATATCCTGATGTATGCCGACGATACTAATCTCTTTTTTTCCGGCTCCAGTCTCCAAGTACTTGAACACCAATGTAATACCTGGCTTGAGGAGTTAGCGGTTTGGCTCTATGTTAATCAACTTCAATTAAACGTAAACAAAACAAAGTTTATGCTTTTCCATCCAAAAAACAAACCATTAGATCATCACATCAAACTATTTTTTAATGACTCAAACATCGAGCAAGTTCATAGTTGCCGGTTCCTTGGAGTGTTTTTTCGTAGCGATTTGGGTTGGAGTGATCATATAAACTACATTAGACTAAAAATGGCCAGATCTATTTATGTTATTTATCGTGTTAGACATCTCCTCCCACTACAAATTAAAAAACAGTTATATTTTGCCCTTGTTCAGTCTCACCTGGTGTATTGCAACCTAGTGTGGGGTACATGCAACAAAACTGATTCACACAAACTGCTTTCTCTCCAGAAAAGAGCTCTACGTTCATTAAGTTCAAGTTCATCTGTTGAAGCTAATCTTTTCGAAACATTTCATGTTCGCAATTTCTTTCACTTATACAATTTTAGTTTGGCTCTTCACATTTTTTATAAAGTCAAACATGACTTTAACTCTTTTTCTAATACTTATAATTCGAGAAACGTTGCGTATGGTCTACGTTCCGTTGCCCTATCTACTGCAAGACCCAGAACAATTTATGGTAAACAAACAACCGATTATCAAATTATAACATTATGTAATGCTTACCAGTCTCTTACTCAGATTGCTTTAGAAAGTTATAGTGTGTCTGTATTTAAGAAAAAACTGACGACTCTTTTCCCCCCCGGTTAAATTTCAGCTAATTCTGTATACTTAGTTTTCTTTTTTGATTGTGCATATTATGAAATGTTTTGTTTATTGTTAATGGATATTTATTATTGTCTATCATTAACTATTTTCTATTGTGATCATGTTTGCTCATTGTTTTTTTTTTCCTCTGTGTCCATTCGGCCCCCGTTTCCATGATGTGTGATCGGGGTTTAGGCCTTGTCAGGAGGTATGCTTGGTCTACCTCCTTTAGCCTCACCTCGAGGGCATATTGTATTGTATATAATATGGCCAAATAAACATACTACTACTACTACTACTACTGACACTCAGCAAAGAAGTGTTGGCAGAATGAGCTGGTAAACGTGCCGAAAGGCCTCGAAAACGTTACACGGCCACGCAAGAAGTGTTATTATACGCAAATACACGCGTGCTCTCCGGCAGGTGCGAGTAGCCAGCGTCTCAGTGATCGGCGGCAGCCATCTTTTATTCCTTTCGGAACGGGGCAGCCTGTGGCTATTCCGAAGAAAATTCAGTTTTGTTCGGCATATTAATGCATCTTTATCGCGTACACGTCACTTTGACGCGGTGACTTCTTGCGGTTTTGTGAAGTCGCATGACAGGCAGGTGAAGTGGGCGCAGCCCGAAAACATTTTACCAATAGCTGAGGGCTAATGGCGAGAATGGGTCGAATCAGAAATAACTCTTTTTCTTTTTGCTGTCAAATCATGCATAATCAGTGTGCACGCATCATATCAGATGGGGAGGTATCGCGGTTTTCGTGACGCCGCGTGACAGACAGGTGAAGTGGGGGTGGTCGAAAAAAGTTTTTGACCAATCGTGGAGGGGCTGATAGCAGAATTGGAATAGAAAAGTTTGGAATAGTTTTACGTTATAGCGCCCCTAAATTGGCCCTTTCGCGCACAACGTGACGCCATCGGTCAAAAAGATGTTTTACATCCGCGGCGGTGGCCATGAGTTGTGCTGGCTAACACACTCTGGGTTAGATGCTCTACATGCACGCGAATACCCAAAAATGTAGTACTTTGGTAGTGCAAAGTACGCGTGATGCGTATGTTGTGGGTTGGGCTATCAATGGTAGCAAGTTGTTTCTTTCCAGTTTTTCATTTCCCCTTAGGTTTATCATTTCCACACTTCAAATAAAACTGCGTATAACTTCTGTGGATTCCTTGGCTTTGTTTGTCGGCTGCATATGCCTGTAACTAAAGAAAGCGGCTCCTCGGTCACCCTTGTTCTCGTTCGAAGCAAGCATCGAAACATCGCCAGCATTGTGCTTGACAAGCGCTCATAGAAATGCGCGAACGCGTTTGGAAATTGCAGAATAAAATAAATCTGCATTCTTGGGATATGAAAACGTGGTAGAAACATGGAAACCACGGTGACGGCAACTGCTTACAACTGGGACACTTTGTTGAACCTATATACATTTCCGCTTGTCAACAACGACTTTACGCTGCTGTAACAGGTTACGCGGCAGTACAGGTGTTCTCCATCACCCTACTCCGTCCTCGCAAAGAGGGCCAGTTTTTCGACGCTGGAGAACAACGTAGTGGCTTTAGTGTGGTACACGATACACTGAAGCACAAATTGCCAAAAGTACTGAAACAAAACACAGATGAAATTCCTTAGCACGTTAATGGTCAATCAGCGATAGCTTTTTGATAAAGTGGGAGGGTTTGTTTTATTAATGGTAGGTACGCTGAATTGAAAGTGGGGCACTGGCAATTTGAGGTGACGTTGGCCCTAAGTACTATTTGGTTTATTTTTCATGGCGCTTTGCATAATTTACTTCGAGGAGCTGTGCTGCTTCAAATTTTCACCGAATAAATATGTTTGATCAATTTCTCAAAGACAAAGTTGTAACAGGAGGCTTGTAGTGACCAAGGTGCTAGGAAAAATGGTTTTTGCAGGCCATGTTAAATCACAGCAGATGGTGCAGTGTCTCATTCACGGGGTTGTCGTCTTGGAAGATTCGATTAAGTTCCCGGTCAATACAGCACGTAAATTCGCAGTGTCCGAAGGAGGAAGGCCAAAGTTTATTCCGCTCATTAAAAACACACTGCTTTGAAAATGCCAATGCCTCAGTTTTTATAAACACGGGCTTTGACACTACGGCTTCTGGCACTTTATATGAATGCAACGTCATGTACCCCTTATTTGGTTAAATTCAAACAATAAGCGCCTTGTTAAAACTTTAGCGGGTGTTTCGAGTCATATATCATGTAAAAAGCCAGCAGGGAAGTCAAGACGACTCGCGCATTTGGAAAAGTAGGACTCAAAATCAAAATAAAGATATCAAGTGATATCTTGCTTTCATTTCTTCCATCTTTCTTCTTGGGCATCTTACTGAACTTTGTTCTTTGCTTGCAGATTAGCGCGCAGGCGGACAATGATACGCCTGCACACATCTCTGCTTTTATTTAAAGAGCTCTATCTTTTACGGAAAAAAAATTATATATTGGGCTTCATCTGCACAACGATACTGACGTGCCAGATTAACTTTGAGTTTCAGCAAGAGTCAACGTGCAATTCTGTGATGCTTGCCGTTTATTTCAACCAGTTTCTTCCTTCTTCCCAGTTCCGGAAAAGAAAGGGCCGAACAGAATGTATTGTGCAACAGCCTGTCGCGTGTTTGAATACCGCTCCGAAAATAGATTTCTTCAACCACAAAAATGGAATATAAATTTAACTTGTTTCACATCAAGACAAAATAAAGGTTATTGCAGAAATCGACGAAGATTATTCTGAAATAAGTGAACAGCTGACGCGAACGGCAGAAATAAATGAACACAGTAGCATTGCTTTTGATATGTATACCTAACGTCAATAACTGTGTTTAAAAATGGTCGCAGAATAGTCATCCTATTTTAATGCAGTTAGCATTTTTTGAGAAATTCAGACGCTTTTTGGCATGTATCTAACATCGCTGACATACATACCAAACGACCCAAGCATTTCACTAGGTTGCACCACTATGTATGAGCTGACGGCTGTTTAGCCGAGCAGACAATGTGGGCTGCCAAGTATGTTCCCAATTACACAACTTGCTGCTGGCTGTTTGACTATAAACACTATAAAATGGTATGTACTTTTCATTTTTGAAGGTCGCGGCGAGACCGAAGCGTGACGGTCGAAGCGTGGCGACACTGATATGACAACGACAGCGCACGTGCGCTTTACTGTCCACTCATTTACGTCACGGAGGTCAAATGCCCGTTCGCTTACTTGGAAACTGTTGTGATCAACCTGCAAAGTCTGAGAAACGTTCAAGTGTGCGTTCCCATGTCGAGATAATTGCCCTCTTCCCCGAAGGAAGGAACGAATTAAAATTATTCGAGGTCCTGCAGGCCACGAGATCTTTGGGCTCTCATGGAATAGGCGTCTCCCACGACGGAACCGGGAGGTTGAGTTTCCTGGCGGCGTCGTGGACGTGCTGGATGGCCCAGAGTTGGGAAGCGAGTTCTTCACTCCGGATTGCTTCGTCATACTTGCGCTTGTCCGGTTCGGAGTTTATGTGAGCTCGCGAGCACGGCCAGAGTAAATGGTAGACGTTAAGGGATGTGTTGCAATTGGTTCAATAAGACTTGTCGTAGAGCTCAGGAATGTAGTGGTGTAGTCTGTTTTGCGTGGGGTATGTGTCTGTAGAATTCTGAGTGTAACAGCAGCTTATCGACTGCAGAACCCGACGAAGGCACTGATAATTCCACAGGTTCCAAGTTTTCCAAGAAGACATCGACGACCGCAAGTCCCCGAGGGGTTAAGCTCAGGCATGTAGTGGTGTAGTCTGTTTTGCGTGGGGCATGTGTCTGTTCGTAGCATTCTGAGTGTAACAGGAGCTCGTCGACTGCAGAACCTAGCGAAGGCACTGCTACTTGCATAGGTTACCCAAGTATTCCAAGAAGACATCGACGACCGCAAGACCACGAGGGGTTAAGCTCAGGCATGTAGTGGTGTAGTCGGTTTTGCGAGGGGCATGTGTCTGTTCGTAGCATTCTGAGTGTTACAGCAGCTCATCGAGTGCAGAACCCGACGAAGGCACTGATACTTCCACAGGTTACAAGTTTTCCAAGAAGACATCGACGACCGCAAGACCGCGAGGGGTTAAGCTCAGGCATGTAGTGGTGTAGTCTGTTTTGCGTGGGGCATGTGTCTGTTCGTAGCATTCTGAGTGTAATAAGAGCTCGTCGACTGCAGAACCTAGCGAAGGCACTGATACTTGCACAGCTAGGTTACCCATGTTTTCCAAGAAGACGTCGACGACCGCAAGACTACGAGGGGTTATTTAAGGCCGTCCTGGCCCTCGTGCCGAGAAGAACCGCTCGAGACTCCGATAGTCAAAAACAATTACCAATGAAGTGAATACGTCCCTTTCAACTTTTTTCATCATTACGATGACCGCCTTCGTCGTCGTTTCTAGATTCTTGCAGTGAAAACCCACCTCACCCGGTCGAGATTGTATCAAAACCAACTAAGCTATGGGACGATCGCGAACTAAAGTTCTTGCTTTTGCGATGTCAAGCTTTCGGCCGCCGTTAGTGTTTGCGGCTAAGCGAACTTTGAGTTCTTTATACTTTCAGGTATTCGCTCATTGATTTCATATTGTGAAAATATTGAGTTGAAAGTAATTTACAGGCGCAGAAAACCATTGGCAAATTTGTTATTCGCTACTTTTACAGCCTGTACGTAGCGCGTTTGTACCCCCAACATGGCGATTGTTGAGACGATCGCAACGCTGGTGTGACGTGTACGTTTGGACAGGAGCAGAGCATTCTTTGCTGCAGTTGGACTTCAATTTCAGGTATTGCGTAGGCAAGGATATGATAAGATTCTGTCAAAACTGAACAAATCTTATGCTTATCAATGATCATACATAGAGCACACAAATGCAGAACACTGTAAATACTGCAAACACAGCAGCCAGTCACTACGCGAGAACAATATAATTGATGGAATTTCGTAAGAAAGCGTCAAATGGTCACGCATACGGCTTAGTAAAGGGAAAAACATTGTGAGGGGCGCGCTTTATTGGGTATTTTTGCTGGGACCTACATGAACTTGGCAACATCAGGTTGGTTTACTTCAGTGCCGGTCAAAAGCTGTAAAATTTGAAATGCAGAGTATCCCGAGTTACGAACTGAGCATGAAAAGCGGAAAGTGAAGCCTGCACATGTGCAAATAAGTAAAACATTGTTAGAATTATGTTTTGTACTTTGTGACGAGTGCTCGATTACCTTCTACGTGTTTTTATTGCGCTCCGTTGGTCAGGAAACAACGGGCGGCACAGACAAAATTTGGCTGATGGTCTGAATGCAGATGGCCTGAATAATAATTTTTAATAACTGTTGCCTCACTTCTTGACTTCCAGATTTCTAGGCTTTGTGGAATGCAAGGAAAAGGAAGTTAATAGGCAAGGACAAAATACAAGTGCCATCAACAAAGTAAACTATACAAAATACGGCAATATAGTGACTGCGACAGATAAGTGCGTTTTCAGGCAGTTGAGACTAGGAATATAGCGAAGGGCCTTTTGTACGCCGACCATTCGTGACGCGTTTCAGGCACACTTCGTATAGCCGCTGTGGGTGGCGTTTTTTCTGTCGCACTCGACCAGGGCAAACGTTTTCTTTTTTGACAATTTAGCAGATCAACGAATGTATAGAGTCCTTGAATATCACGTACTTCTACTTTAGAGAGGGATTGATAATCAAGTAGCTCCCTATCACACAGCAGTTGCCCGCTTCATCAAGGTCGATAAGGAATAAACATTGCAGCGCCGGCATCATTTGGGAATGTTCCAAATAGCTACGTGGTATGACACTTGTTTGTAGCCTTTTTGCAGCGTCTAGAAGTCATTCGACTTGCTGAGCTGCGTTTGCCTTTTTTCATGCCGAACTCTCTCGCTGCTTCATTTCGAAACGTGTGCTAATAGAGTGGTACAAATATTGTGAGGAATGATGTTTCTTTGAGGTTGTTACGTAGTTCCTAAACTTGAATCAAATGCCAAGCAAACAGTTGCTTTTAGAAACATGTTGCAGAAATGCCTCAATGGTGCAGATTCACCTAGTCGTCACAGGTGTGCCGCATATCAGCTCGACTTATATGCCACTGCAACGAGGGTCATACATGTCACATGTGCCACATGTGACACAACATAGGTAAGTATTTCTAAAACTAATTTTTGCTCCTTTGCATTGATAGCATAAGCATTTAGCAGACAGGATCGAATTGAGATATATATACCATCTATTGAAAGTTTGTCCGGCACTCAATACCACAGATCATTTGTACTGTGAGCTATCTTGCACAGAGCTATTTACAGCAGCTTTAACTGCTTAGAATAGAAAAACACTTTGTCTTGGAGCTGCTTCTTAGGGAGACAATGTACCTGGCAGAAAAGTGCAAAGAATCTGCCGGTAAGCCGGATTCATGTATAATATCATCAAAAAATAGCACAAAACCAAGCGAAGCTCTATGAAAAAACTAAAAAAGTGACATAAGACATGTTTATATGAACACGTCTTATGCATTGTTTGAACGTGTATAAAAGCAGCAGTGAGTTCGAAGCGTAGCTTTCAGTCCTGCATGAAATAACACTATGACGAAGTTTAACAGTTTGCAAATTCTGGTCACGTTGGCTGCTGTGGCGATGATTTTTTCAGCAATTGAAAACCAAGGCCTACGATTTGCCCTCGCTTCTCCATTTCCAGGGTGTTGTGGAAGCAAATCTCGTTCTAAACGTGACGGTTCGCCAAGCAAAGTACGAACATATAAGCCTCACTTCAATACAAGTGTTGGTAATAAACACGGTAGTCACATACTCCAAGGGCAACAGCGACACCGACGAAGTCTTAGAAGCCCAATTCCCAGAGGTAGGTAAACTGTTTTACTTTTTATACTTCATATACCTAATATGATTTCTTGTAATCAGTTTTTTCTTATACATAGTATGCGTAGACACTGTCTTCTGTGATTACCTTTTTCAACATCGCAAAGGACAAAGACGAAACGAGTGCACATACATAGCGATGAACTTACAGCTGGTTTTATTGAGGCGATTTCCCTTGCTTAAGTGCAGTGGCAACCAATCTCAAATCAAAATGCATAAAGATACACAAAATTGGCGCGAGTGACAGTACCTGAGCACAGGGCTACAGCGACACATGAACAGCTGTGCACGTGTTTCCTATTTATCTATTTATCTTTAAAACGCAGTACTTTTTCTGACCAATGCCTCCTTTACTAAATGCCTGCCGCGTGAGCCGCGAAGCTGGTTCCTGCCCCTCTCCTCTTTACTCTTCCCCACCGGGGTTAACCTGGGTCGGCTGCGAGCACTAGCTGCAGTGGGCGCTGCAAACCTAAATCACGTAGCCCTGCCTCCGAGATTTTAGCGGCGTTTGTTGCGATCCCGGAGGCAGGACCCGCGGTCTCTCGTCAAGCCATTGGTCGAGCGTGCGCCAGCCTGGTAATCGTCACTTCCTCCGCAACAGGAAGTGGGTCGGCTACGAGCGCCGTCTGTCCGCGACTACCCTGAACTACGGGTACCTCCGCTCCAATGGGAAGACTAGCGACGCGGCAGGCATCTAGTAAAGGAGGCATTGTTCTGACAGAGCTGTCGAGGCGGCGCTTACGCATTTGTCTTTGAATTTGTGGATTTCATAGGCTTCTATAATCTCTCTAGGGATTTTTGTGTTATTATCTCACAACACGCTGCACTGTAGCCATGTGCTCAGGTACTGTCATTCCCGTCAATTTTGTGCACTTTTATGCATTTTGATTTAAGATTGGTTGCCACCGTATTTAAGCAGTGGAAATCACCTCAATAACACCTGTTCTAAGTTCAGCGCTGTGCATATGTGCAGTCGCATCGCCCCTGTTTTTTGGGCCGTTGAAGAAGAATGTCACACCAACTTGGCCGAACTTCAACAGTTCTGTGATTACGTAGGACATGAAAAGGAAGAGTCAGTGAATTTCACAAAAGTGTATATTAATTCTCGGAATTGCAAGGCATCTTGTCATGAATCCAGCTAAAAAAAATTATATGTTCACCTTTTCTCTCCGCAAATATCCATCCCGTTTGTGAGATGGTAGGGCAAGTTTCAGAAAGCTGCTAGTGCACCCCGGTGCATTCTGCCATGGTTGACAGTGGGCTTGGAAAAAGTTTGTCTCTATTTGGCAGCCTAATCTTGCCGTCCTTCATTACGCATAAATACAGGGTGTCCCATCTAGCGTGAGCCTAGCTGCTAAAAGAAAACGACTAAAGAACACAATGCAATATGCAATTTTACGACCTACGGTGTTCATTCGTGACAACTCTGCTGAGCGGACACCTTCGGCATTATAATTTAATCTTGTGCTATATTTTTATCGTTTTTTTGTTGAACAGCTTGGCTAACGTTAGCTGGTACAGAATCTATACACGTTTGGCCCTCGTATTCTGAAATGTTTGTGGGAGTGTGAGGCACTTGTTAAAATCATTTTTGAGTCCGCAACACAAGTGTTGCCTAGCTTTTACTTTTGTGGCCTTTTCATTTGAGAAAATACAAAACAATACTCTATATGAAGATTTAACATCATTTCTCGACAATGCTTGTTTATAATTTTCATTAACGAGCATGTTCCCCAGGTGCCAAATATCAAAGGGAATCTTAATGTAATTATTGTTGTAAAAGATTGCCTTGGGACATGAAACAGTGACTTCACAACTACGAAGTACTACTAAATAATTCTGCACCTTGACAGCTATTTTCTTATTAGAATACCAACTTGAAGAAATTAGGAAAGACGCTACGCCATCAAATTCAGCCGTGAAATATTAAAGTCCGCTCAGCTTGCGGATGGTATGACTTGGCCTCGAAGAGTTTTACTGCGTCACTGTGAGCCGAGGTTACCATGCAACGCAATAATATGCCATTTTTATGATTTACTTATCTTTCTTTCTAGAGTTCAGCAAATGATGACATAATTCGTAAAATATTTGTAGCATTGATTCTGTTAACAGGACACACCAACTAAAATGCAGCAGTCTTTTTTTTTTCTCACCCGTTATATGTCGAATTACTTAAGCTACGAGTTTCTGCCGACCATCTACGAGCAACGCAAACTTAGAGGGCCATTGTTCAGTGACAGCTGTACAGATTAGAGACCAGATTTAAAATATACCCCAGAGATGGAAGCAGCCGTTAAAATTTGTTCCCTCTTTCGGGAATGTGTTTGAAGTGTAATCAGAAATTGCGGCAGAATTGTCTTAAAAATATGTTAAGCTCAAAGTTGGGGTGCTCGGCCTCATTTTGTTTGAGATCGCATTATGATCCACAACCCACACCGGTAAAAATGTTTTGCTGCATTACAGACCAAGACGCTGTAAACTTGAAATCTTCTTTTTGGAAAAATTGTTACATGTTTGAATGTGTTAGCTGTTCCGAGCTCGTTGCTCAGTTTCACGCCGTTGGCGTCGTTCCTATCGCTAGAGATAAGCGACAGAGGTGCTAGAGACGAAACAGGCGTCAGAGAATGCTCCCACCATTAGGAGAGGATAGCTCAATAACCTGACGCAAAACTCAGTTCCGCCGAACACCACAAGAGGGCATTCTCCTCCGCGTATCGCGGGTGACGGAACGCACCAACTGTGCTGCATTGTGGAAGTGTTTGACCCGGCGCAATCTCGCCTGGCCTTTTCCCACGTGCGGTGGTGGCGAAGGGAACGTTTGCGGCCGCTTCGTCGAATTGAGCATATTTCCGTTTGTGGGAACCTCGGCGATTGTGGCTTGATCGGCGCTGCTGGTTGTGCTACCTGTGCTACCGGTACATATTCCATTATTTCAGACTGAGCAGTGCTTAAGCACCCTCCCTCCTTCCCTCCCATCTAGTCTTCTATAATGTCTTGTTGGCACTGAGGGTACTGTGCTAAATAAATAGCGTGTAAAGCGAATATCTAAGCTTTCGCTGTGGTGCAGGCAACGTGCACTTTGGACGCTGGCGAGCACTCAATCATCATATTGAAGCATATAGTTCTTTAAACCCCACTGCTGCAAAACACATTTTTACACTGAATTGTCTTGAATGCAGCCGGACTTTCGGACTGCCAGGCAATTCCGCGAGCTCGAAATCAGACGCCAGAATATCTAACCTGCACCAAAGCTAACGCTTAGATACTCACATTACATAGCATTTTTTTAGCACAGTAGCCTCAGCGGCAGCAAGGCATTATAGTGGGCTAGCGAGGGAGGGAGGGAGGGGCTTAAGCGCTGCTCAGATTGAAATAATGGGATATGTACAGGCAGCACAGGATCAAAGCAAGTGTCAATCCCAAGCTTGTAGACAAAAAAAAAAAATATGCCAAATTACATTGAATAACACGCATGAAATATGGGATCCAGAGAAAGGAAGCACATCGTATGGTGTTAAACAACAAACATCAAATACTGATTCAAGAAGAAAAAAAGAGACATATGAACTTTAGCGAATTGTTTAAGAAAAGACCCATAAATCTCTCCTTCGTGCATAGCGTTCGCCGCTAGCGTTTCCAGGAAAGCATTACGGTTAGCTAAGGTGCAGTTGCCAGGAAACATGAAAAGCAGTTAGGGATCTTGGAAAGCTATCGCGTTTCACTCTTAAAGGCGAAGCTTACGCGTCCTCCAAATTTGTTCGTTTCATTCCTTATTGAAGGATACACTGCACTTGCCGACGCACCGTTCTCCGTTCTTCTTCATTGTGCATGCTGCATGGTATTCCATTTCCAACCTATACCTAAAGTGACGTTGGAATGCTTTTTCAACATGGTACGAAAACACGCTCGATCTGCAAACAATATGGCCATAAACAAGCCAAAGTAAAATTAAAGTGCTAGACGCAGCAGCGGAATAATATTTGCATATATATTGCATAAACGATTGCTCACTCTCGATTGTGAAAAAATCGACTAGAAAAATCAAGCGACAGTGTGTGGACGCCAGACAAGGGACTATTGTTCATGAGCATAAGTTACTCCCTATCGGAAGCTCGCACATGCATGGGCACCGCTCCAATATCCTTGCAAACGAAGAGTGCGACCATACCATAAGTGTGACCCTGCAATAAGACAAGTATAGAAATGAGCCTTAGGCAGGGAAACAGCCACAGGGAGGCCATGCCTATTCGTACTCCCCAGCTGGCAAGAAACGTTCACTTGAGGAAGAACGGAGAAAGTATACAATGCGTGATAACATTGCCGATATTTTTACGCCCTAGAATTATTTTTGAAAATATACTTATTGAAATGCTTTGCACTTCATCGTGCTATTAGGACTTAATAAATGCATTTAAAAGCGCTTATCATGGCATGTCCATCGAATATATTAACCCTTTAACTGGCAAGATACGAACGACTTCTCCAGAACATTTTTATTGCTTCATTTCTTCTTTATATGGCTGAAATAGACACCAGCTGAAATATTGAAATGTTTCTCTAAAAACTAAGCGAGATAAAGTAGATAAAAGGTATTGTTGATCAGCTGGTTGGAGGTTAATGTATGGTAAAAATCTTGCGTTTGGTACTTGCTTTGGCAAGGCCAATTCGTGTTCTCGAGATGCACCTTTATGGGGATCAAAAATAACAGGTTGCCTAAATAATGGAAGAAAAATCGCATTGGCGATAGTACGACCACCACGTGCGCTAAGAAGACAATGACGAAGTCTTCCAGTTTTGTCATCAAAACATCTAGTGCTGCTCACGACTGACGTTCTCGTGAATGCCACTGTTAAGCAGACACGTAAACAGATGTAAATGGAGAGGCACAGACTAATATTTAGATTTGTCTAGCTTTTGCATATGTTTTTGTTAGGTCAACAATATGGTTGAGCTTCCCGTTAAAGGGTTTAAGGGAACAAAACTATTTGTTTCTAGTTTTGGTACCAGTTGAAAACATTTAGTGTTGCAACACCACATCAGGAAAGGGACTCTTTCTTACCGTAGTAGGGCACCACCGCTACTCTAGGGAAGAAGCTTTCTTCGTGGAGAGCTCCAAAAGACTTCCCAGCACCTCAAACACTGCCACACCTCCACCATTTAAGAATGAACCAGTGATGCAATTCGCCACCCTGCGTTTTAACCTATCCCATACTAGACCTTCTGGGGTGAGAAACGGAACAAGAAGTAGTCTGAAATTCAGCCATGCGCGAGTTTACCCGCTAACCCTAACAGCTTGAATGAAGAGCTCGGAGCGCTTTCACCTCGCTGCGTTAGGTGCCACGTGAATCGCTGCAAAGCTGTAGTAACCCACCGAGAACCCGCCGTGGTAGCTTAGGACCTAAGGTGTCACGATTTTAACTGGAGAACGAAATATTCGATTACGGCCACGGCGGCAGCATTTCATTAGGGGATAGTTGCAAAAACGCAACGTATTCTTTAATTCTTTTTAACCTTATAAGGGGAATTCGAGCCTGAATGGCTGGCTATGTCAAAATATTATCCAATAAATACAGATACAGCCAGGCTATAACACTGTCGAAACAAGTGCAAAGCGAAATACACTGACGCTGACCAAAAAAAAAAAAACTAAGTCTGTGGAGAAGGGAGAAACACATAAAGAAAGGAATATGTATATCAGTACGTGTAATCACACAAGCTCTGCTAGAAGGAATACTGATGTTCAGTATAGCGAACAAGTCCTTTAACCAGCGCGCTTGAGGACGTGCCGATTGGGCACACGGTCTTTGGCACTGCGAAAGTACCTGCTGTGTGTATTGGATGACGTTCAACGCCTAAACACCGTGTACACTTCACAGCCATTGCAACTTTTATATGAGCGCGCGCTAAGGATTGCGCACTTACTTCCTTCATATTTTCTTTATAATTATTCAAGGTAATACACTGAAACAGAGTCCTTAGTGAAAAACAACATAGCTTTATATTGCTGATTTCTATAACTCTGTTGACCAATCATGACGTAGAGGTTTCAACATTGACTATCGTGGTTTCAAAAATCGAGGGGAAATATTTTCCTAAGCTCATATTAAATTCTTGGTGCTTTCTGTGCACTTGCCTTTCGAATGAAATTATGAAGAATAAATGCACTGCTTTTGCAGGATGGCGCCGTGGATTGTTACCCACTCAGCTGCTATCAGATCGTCGTGCTACTGTGTGATCTCATAGAATATTTCAGACCGTGCAGGTTTGCGAAACGTGCTGATAATAAAGTTGACAAATTTTGCTTGAAGTATTTCTTGCAGCATTAAAAACAATTCATCAGCCCTTCCATTCTGTGAAGAAGGACGAGCAGCGAAGCTGTGGTGTGTTTTCCCTCAATTGACGCATCTATGTAATATAGGTATTATTATTATTATTATTATTATTATTATTATTATTATTATTATTGCTGTTGTTGTTGTTGTTGCTGTTATCACCGTAAGGTCGCCTAGGCGACCGTGACGTGGATGGATGGATGGATGTTATGAGCGTCCCCTTTGGAACGGGGTGGTGGGTTGCGCTAGCAAGCTACGTGTCCGCACCAGTTTTCTTCTGCTAACGGCCGCGCGAGGGAATCTGTAGCAAAGGAGTGACGAATCGCTTCAGCGCCCCCCCTCCCCGCCGAAAAAAAAGAAAAAGAAAAGAAAATCCCCCAATGACCATTATTTGCTAAAAAATAGAAATAAATTTACACGTGCCGGTTTATTACTTCTGTATTATTGGCTTCTATAGGAAGTGCAATAATCGACGCAGGCTTTTACTGGCTTACTATAAAAAAAATTCTTACCTACTGTTAGGTGGTTGTAGACAAGCTAAAGCATTTAATTTTTCCCGGAATTCGCGCCTGTGGACTATACAGCATGTGCGGACTATAGTCTGGAAGATACGGTATAGGGGCACTTAGACCAAGTGGATACCTGGATGGTTTAGTTATGCGCGCGCACTGCAGTACAGAACAATTGTCATGAGTTATTCAGTGATTTTGAATTGTTTCGAAAAGAATAGCTTGCCAACGCAGAGTCGCTTAACACCAAGACAATAGTTCCGCCACGAAAAAGAACACGATCAGTCGGATTGCTAAAAAAAAAAAAAATCCCCTGAAATATGTAAAAGAAACCGATGCTGTATATATATTGTTTGAATGGGGATATAAGTACTGGCCATCACTAACTCTAGCTCTCAGATTTCCGTTATCCTTAAACATGGCTAAAATTACCATTTTCCACATTGTGGCCACTTTCGCTGTTATGGCCGCTATTCTTTCGAATAGGCAAAATCTGAATACCCCATTTGCCCTTGCTTCTCCGATTTTTGGATGTTGTGGGAGAAAACATCGTGAAAAACGTGGTCCTATGAGAAATCATTCATTACCAGTGTATTATCCTCACCCAGCTCCAGGTCCACGGCCAAACAATCCTTACTTTGCTCAAAAACCAAGTGCAGATAGAAAAAGCAGCCGTATTAAAAAAGGTAGGTAATTTGTTTTTTTAACTTTGCGTACCTACGTTATTCGTCTAAAACTATCGCCAGACTGTTTCCTCGGCCTATAGCATGGAAAACAAATAGCGGACGAACCTCGCATACATCACGTAACAGTTAACGTAATTTGAGAGATACCCTACTAAGAAGTTAAATATGAGAAATTTAATCAGTAATAGTATATCGTAGACTGTTGCATGCTCCCCCGCATTATTATGTAGGCTCCTCATGTTTGTTATCCAGAAAAGAGCAATTCTAGAAAGTCCTAGTTCCTTTAAGCCTCGCAGTTCCCTTACAAAAATATCCGCTTACTTGGTCATAAGTGACTGAGTAAAGGCAAGGCGCAAAAGACCATGACTGAAAAAGCACGCAAACGACAGGACCAGCGCTGGTCCTATCGTTTCTGTCCTTCTTCAGTCCTGGTCTTCTGCGCCTTGCCTTTACTCATTCAAGCATGAACCAACTAGCCCAAGCAAGAGTTTTGCTTGGTCATAAGGTGTGTTTGCTCAATCTTGCCTTCCTGAATGTTTCCTAGCCAAAATTTGTTTTCGACGTCACTTATATGCATATTTTGTCTCGTCTAAAGGAGAAAGTAAAAAAAGAAAAGGGAGTAATTTATGGATGCCTTTCGTCACGAGTTTCGGATAATATTAGCACAGTAGTATGCTGCTTTCGAGAAATCCACTTACTAAATTCGAAGTCTTGAAAGCGTGATATTTGGTCATAAGTTATTTAGACGCTGTCGCATGGCGCCTGTTTTATTGAGCCGACTATAGGCTTCTTGTCACTTTATGTTAATGTACCCTGTCTGAGGTCTCAGAGATCTGGGAAAGAGGCCGAACTGCAACAAGTCGCCGCATGTGCAAACACCCAAAATTTTGTGGAAAGCCAATTGTGTGGGGCATCAGCTCTAGAAAAACTATGTAGTCACATTTGCTGGAACTGCAAATATTCGCTTCAGCGTTTTGGGGCACTGTGATTATTGTAGAAATCACATGACGAACAGGATAAAAAGAAAGAAAGAAAAGCACATCATCCTTTTATTACCGCGGCAGCACCCACAGGCTCAAAATAAGGCTTGTAGCCATGCGTTCGGCCTTTGCTTTTTCTTATAAAGCCTGCAGTCAATGCCGAGGCATAGTCGGGAACACAAATTCCATGGGGGCGAAATGCGAAAAGACCCGTGCACTTAGATTTACGTGCACGCTAAAGAACCCCAGGTGGTCAAAATTTCGGAGTTCTCCACTACGGCGTGCCTCATAATCAGAAAGTGGTTTTGGCACGTTAAACCTCATAATTTAATTTAATTTAAGGCGGATTCTAATTCTTTGCTTCACTGTTTAACCTATGACAACCTTGTCCATTACTGCCACTGGGGCTGGAACTCTTGCCTTTGGGGCAATATTCGTTGGAAGACATACACCAAGTAAACCAGGTACTAGGTAAATCGCTACCAGGTAAATATACCTGGTAGCGAAGCTTCCATAGGAGCCCATACGTTCAAAACATGGCGGTCCATCGGTGGTTCATGGGGCTTAGTGCCATCTGTATGTGGTGGGAACACTTCCGGCGGAAGAAAAAATAATGTGACGCCATGTCCGTTAAAAGCAGAAGTGACGTCATTTTGTTTTCGAAGGCGCGAAATTTGTTTAGTTGGCCTGCTTTTGGAGCTATATATTCAAATGCCCCGCCATTCGACTTGATGGGCGTTTCGAGCTGCAGGAAAAGCCAGCCATACGGTTGTCGAAATCGCACCCCTGCACTAAACATACTTTCTTTGGAGGCCGACGAAAGCTTTAGGTGTAGAGTGCTGATCCTATCGTCGGACGCCAAGCTCGTCGGCCAGCGCAGTCCCACGAAAACAACTGCACAATTATCTGGCGGTCGTAACTCGCTACTTGTGACTGATCAGATTAAGAAGCGATGAAGCTACCCGCTTCACCAAATTCAGACAAACTTCGACAAGCAAGAAAGTGCAAACTCTGAGTGGGGCGTATTTCAACAGGTGAACTTTACGAGCGCGCCTTTCTGCCCATTTCAAGACGTGCATTGCATTGCGAGTGATAGTGGCGTCAACGCCCCCTTTGACAATGGGCGCCGAAAATAAATGCATTTATTAATAATAATAAAATTGAATAAAGTTCTATTTTTTTAACTCGTCACGAATATATAAAATTGACCAGGAATTTTACTTTCGTTGAATGAATCTAATTGTGTCTCGCTTGAATTAAAAAAAAAATGCTTTTTTCTTTCCCAACGTTTGTTCCCTTCAAACATACTCGCGCTTCAATCGCTGCTCCCATAACCCCCCTTGCTGATGTCGGTGACAATCTGTACTGAACCGCTTTTCGCCCGAAGCTTCGCAACCTATTTGGATCGACCTTGAGTACACTCTGAGCACAGCGCTATTGGGCACCAATTGCTAAAACGTTTGCAGAGGTTAGTGCGCCATGCATTTTATGACAGCGCTGATGGGATTTAATCTTGGACGCCACAGAGGGCAATACTGAAGTGACAGAAATGACGTTGCATAAATCGCAAAAAAAGAAAAAAGATTTTCTTGAGAAGACGGTGTTCATTCTCAGATCCTGTTTCTCACGCCGCACATTGATTCAGACCCGTAGAAAGGGTTAAAATCACCTGTTACTGTAAAGCGCTTGTCCTACAGTGTTTTGTGTGTTCTCATTATGCATCGCCCTGTCTTAGTGATACATGCACGAAACGGTTCATTTTGCATCACTGCTGAAGTGAGCGATCATCTTGGTTTTTTTATTTTCGAATAATACGTATTCACAGTATAGTGAAATAACGACTAATTTCAATAAATCAATGGGTTCGTTCACCATACATACCCTGCATTGTCATGTGGGCTAATAGCCGTCATTGCAGCCCTACTGGGTCCAGATGAGCATTCAGAGCTGTTGTTAGTTTCAATATTAGTTTCAGTTAAAATTCTAAGCAAGTATTTTATTACGTTACCACGAGCAAACACACATTCTTGTGGACTACACATGCATCCTATTAACGATTATCTAAATTTAGAATAAAAAAAAAACAAGAACAGGAGAGAAAACTTTGAGGAGCAGCCACTGAGAAGCAGCACATTGTTTTTAGATCACATTACTTTTCCGGCGACTCTGCGGTTGTCGATTTAGTAAGGCTCAGGAACTGGTACGAAGAAAGTTTTCTGGATGCAAGTGCCCGCACCTTGCGCAAGGTGCCTTGCGCGTTGACAACAACAGGCTTTACAACAACATCCTGCCGGGGGCCGTGTCGGGCTGGTAGGATGAGCCTAGCAGACGAAACTTGCAGTTCGAGGGGACTACGTGCGCATGCGCTACTTTTGCTGATCTTGTTGTTTCGCGTCTTTAGAAGGCGCTGGTCGGCTGGCCAGTCGACAGTCGCGCGGTACTATTAAAGAAGCGGTCAACTGTACATGCTACTTGAAGGCAGCAATCGGATTTCTTTCGCGTGCAAAGAAAGGCGCACCGACACAGCATTTCTGGGCAATATACTTCCAGTCACAATAGGGCTTGCTCGTTGCAGCTTTTGCCAAGTATCTTCGCTTCCCGAAACAATGCCTCACAACCGCAAGAGTAATAAGTGCTCCTGCAACACCGCGCGTTCTTTCTTTAAAATGCTGACGGCGTCACCTCGGTATCGATCGTCAACACACCTTGCATAAGGTAGTTAAAAACACCTTGCAGCCTCAGGAATATGATTCTTCCCACAAGACAATCGTATGTCGTAGACCACTTCGCAAGTCAACCTCACAAAGGGCGGGAAAAATTTTTTTTTGGAATCTCATTTTTTTATCTCTTGCTGCAGCTATAGGAGGACAAAGACTGGTAAGCTTGTTGAGGGCAGAAAATAGCCTGGCGGCATCGGGCCTGCTGGCCAGTGTTTTGATGGTAATTATTAAATTATGAAATTATGAGATTTTACGTGCCGAAACCACTTTCTGAATATGAGGCACGCTGCAGTGGAAGAAGCCTTCGCCTGGAAGCTTTCGGCGACCGCACATTTGTGTGCTTACAATGCATCTCACTTTTGCTCATCGCTTCCCGTGCGGGCACCATAGTCACGAAAGAACGTTTCATTTAAAAAAAACATTGACGCAAACATTGAAAAATAGACTGACTGTTCGCCGTTAGACTTGTATATTCGTCAGCCTACATGGGCCGATCGGAGTGTAGACAGACTCAGCGGGTGCTCCAGGCCTGACGTTCCGTGGAAGGGTACGATCTCGACGTGGGTGCCTGGTGAACGCTTGGGTGTGTGTAGGGTAGTATAATTAGAAAAATCGTCGCACCTCCGAAGTAACGCCAGTTTTGTTATCGGTACGACAATATCGATCAGTGGCGGGCTTCCTGGTGTCCCTTTGAACGCGTCGAAATGACTGTTGGGTTTGCTTATTGCGTGCCGGCTCCCCAACAATGCGACAACTCGCAGTCATCAGTTGCGTCAGCGTTTACAAATAAATATAAAACCGCAACCACAACACATCACGCATACTGAGAACTTAAGGAGTACGGTGAACGTGTACGAAATGTAAACATGCACTGCTGCTGAGTTATAAACCCTCGTTTACGCCGCGTGAATTGACATGGAAAAGAAATAAAGAGCTACTAAAACGAATCTTTATCTGCGTTTAAGAATGTTCGTTCGTGAACACAGCCATGCGCAGTGCTAAAATGGAAATGCGAGAAACAAAAGTGATCTTCATTGTGACATACGCATGCATAAACGGAACACCTCAGAAACCTTTATACCAAGCAGCGACCCGAAATAGGCTTTTATGACCTCAAAATACAGCATAATTTGGAACATGACACTAGTATCTCTCTATAAAATTGTATCAAGCATTCAATATTCATTGGCGCCTACTCCTGGCGTACTGCAACTAGTGCGGCACAAAATGCAACCAACGCATTTTCAAGTACGAGGAAGCAAACTCCAGAAACAACTTGCCTGCTTAGGGCACATACTGCATGTAGTGCACCCCAGCGTCACAGCCGTAAAGCCAGCGTCTCGTCCAATGTGTCCAGCTCTTTTCGAGTGACATTGCCGGTGTCCCAGTGACCTCCAGCTACCGTCAGAACCCCCAGATAGATGTATTGTAAAAAAAGACGCTGGTTTTACGCTTGAAGGCACTGGAAGAGGCGGGTTTTGCAATATGGATGCCACAGTCACCGGAAAGATAGAAGCTTTAAAAATCATCACTTGAAGTGCTAATGTTCTCATTCCTTGCATTGCCAGAGCTTTGAAATAGACGGTTTAAAAGGAAAGCATTTACAACGAATAAATGTGTTTCCATTGCAGCAGCCCCTCCAAAACCACCGAGACGGAACCGGCCACATAAAGTTCAGCAGCCCCATGTGCAAGTGGCCCGCCAATCTTAGAATATCCGCTACGGAATTCCTCGAAGCAGATTAAAAGCTGAAAATAAACAGCAAACTATTTTGGTGCCTGATTGGTAAATTATTTGCTGGTCATACTTATGTGTTACGTGCATTACGTATACAGTGTTATAGTGTTTTACTATTTAGCATTATAGTTACATACGGGTAGTCTCTTTGCTAGGACGGACAAATGCGTCATGCATCATTCACAGAGAAAAACAACGAATGGCCTGTAGTGCGCCCACTTTTGCATTCTGGTGTTTTAGCATGAAGGTCACTTTTTGTTCACGTATTCTCAAATTTTTTTCCTTCGTCAGCGTTGTTGGGGGGGGGGGGGGTTAACGTACGCCGACAACAGTAAAGCTGCTTTGATCGGCCCACAAGACGTAATCTATAGCTCTGCATCCGCTTGGACTACTTCGACGTCTTTAAGAGAGGATAGTTAGGAAAAGACCTTAAGAACGTTTTCCTAATTTTTCTGCTGAAGATGATTAATTTATTGAGAAACGTATTCGCCAGATTTCATGTCGAAACGATTACCTGCCCGCTAAGATATCGGATTAGCTTAATAGCAATTTGACCGATCTCTTTCTTCAAGATAGTTAGAAACATGTGAAAAAAGTTTTTTTCTTGCTTTTACACGCGAGATTGGAGGATTTATCAACGATTTCAGTTTTTCACAGTTTTCAAAACTTACACGAACTGACATTACTGACGACTAGTGGTAGCGCGCTTGTTTGTGCCATGGTGATTTATTTCGTCGTGGTTGTAATTTTGCAGGCCTTGAAAACAGGAATGCCTGGAAACGAAGTCTGTGGGGTGAATTGGTGCATCATTTGGTGTCGAGCGGAAATACGGGCGGGAAGAAACGAAGTGGACAGGACAGACGGTTATGATTGCCTCATTTGCTATTTACGTTGAAGAAAACTCAATAATATTTGATGTGCAAACAAGATACATATGCGATATAGAAGAAATGGGGCAGATATTGCGGGAGACACCTTCTAGTCATCGACAACAACGTGGTCAACCGCCCTCTCAAGTTCGAGCACCACGAAGATCACTAGTAGCTCGCTCGAATATTCAACAGTAATTCAATAAAGAAAAGCTACAGAAGTAAGGATTTCACAGAAGGAGCGATTTCACAAATAAATGACTGGTAAAAGCTCTGAAAAATTACGGCTCTGATAAATTTTCGGCTTGATAGCTAACATAGTAAAAAAACACAAAGAAACAAAGAAAGAACACGCTTTCCGGGAAACCCTGTTTTGGCTGACAAAATGAACATTATCTCCGCAAGAGGCAAAACTTCGAGTGCGAGATTCTGCCCCATCATTATAATTTGCCCCATGGATCTACGCGAATGAAAGCAATTATGTTAATTGGAACAGATCTTTCAAATAAAAAAAATTTTCTTTGTCAAATTGCACTTACACGGGTATATTAATGTCGAAAATTTTCATTTCAAGGCAATTACACTCTGAAGGTTATTCTTTTAAGTCAGTGAACAGTGCACTTGACTGAAAATATTTGTCAGGACTTTCAACCCACTAAGTGCATCAGGATTTCTTTATATCTTAAAAAAAGCACGAAAATGTGCAAATATGAAAATTCACGATTAAGACACTTCTCAATATTTTTAGATAGAGCTTAGTATGCATATTGAGGAATGGCTTTACTAGGTATCTGCAAATTAAACAAAGTTGTTCAGAGGAACTTGGAAAAAATACAAAATCTCTGACGCCCGATGTGCATACCATTTCTCCTAACCCTTTGACAGAAAACTAGGATATATTTATTTCTTTACTTCGGGTAGCCTTACTTTGCCTTGAAGCCATGTATAAAATTCAAAAGACAGTTATCCCTCCGTGGATGAATGCGAATGCATTGCGGCCACGTCAGCAGAAGTGCGGCGACGTCCTGTGGCACCACTGGCGGAGTCACGTGACTCGAGCGGTCATGTCAGCAGAAGCGTCGAGACGCCACGTGATCATCGGCGTTCGTCAAAAGGTGCGCACAATGCAAGGTCGTGGGTTCAACTCCCTCCACAGGCCGTGGGCTCGAGTGTATTAACTATATCTTATTTAACTGTGCCTCTAATTACTTGCGTCTCAATGCTATTGCCACCCCTGATTCTAGAAGAGCCCTTTGCACACTCCTCTACGAAAATAAATGATCCATCATTTAAGATGCCCAAGATTGTAGCTATGAACATTTCCCCGATAACGCGAGAATTCAGGTATGCAATACGAGAAAATTCAACATATCTTGAACAAGAAGGCGAATTAGCAGTGGTCTAAGCATGAAAACTAAAGTAATATTCGACATCGCAAGCTGCAAAGAAAAGAGAACGTGATGGAAATGATGACATTTGTGGTAACCCTTCAAAGTATCCTGAGTATGAATTCCACAAAGGATTGAAGAACAGTTGAAAAGTCTGTTGAAACAAAATCATGCAACAATTTTTATTCTATCCAATTTTCAATAAGACTACCGATTTCTAGCAGCTGCCAGGCTGATTGTGATGTACTTATGCGTAGACCCACATCATCGACACAGCCGTTGTATTTCCTCTGCATAAGTCATAGCGGGAGCTGACAATCTAACATCTAAATAAACACGCAAAGCCTTTGAGCAGGTACTTTATCCTCATTTTTCTATTTTCGTTTTGAACTTAAATTCATAATTTGTAACATAGGCCCAAGAAGACTGCGAACGGGCGGATGTCACCACCATCACCATGTAGCAATAATAATATTCATCATCATCATCATCATCATCATCATCATCATCATCATCATCATCATCATCATCATCATCATCATCATCATCATCCTATGTTATGTCCACTGCAGGACGAAGGCCTCTCCCTGTGATCTCCAATTACCCCTGCCCTGCACCAACTGATTCCAACTAGGGCCGGCGAATTTCCTAATTTCATCGCCCCATCTAGTCTTCTGCCGTCCTCGACTGCGCTTCCGTTCACTTGAGACCCATTCTGTAACCCTAAAGGTGCACCGGTTATCTGACCTACGCATCTCATGGACAGCCCAGCTCCCTATTTTTTCTGTTAATATCGATTAGAATATCGGCTCCACACCACTCTCTTCCTGTCTCTTAACGTTACGCCTAACATTCTCCGTTCCATAGCTCTTTGTGTGGTCCTTAACCTGTTCTCAAGCTTCTTTGTCAGTCTCCAAGTTTCTGCCCCATATGTCAGCACTGGTAGAATGCATTGTTTGTATATGTTTATTTTTAATGATAATGGTAAACTTCTAGTCAGGATCTGATAATGTCTGCCGTATGCGTTCCAATTCCTTTTTATTCTTCTGTAAATTTCCTGCTCAAGGTAGGATCCCCTGTGAGTAATCGACCTAGGTAAACATACTCCTTTACAAACTGAAGAGGCTGACTGGCGATCCTGAACTCTTGTTCCCTTGCCTGGTTGTTCATCAACATCTTTGTCTTCTGCATATTAATCTCCAATCCCACTCTTACATTCTCCCTGTTAAGGTCCTTAATCATTTGTTGTAACTCGCCCCCAGTGTTGCTGAACAGGACAATGTCATCTGCAAATCGAAGGTGGCTGAGTTATTCGCTGTTGATCCTTACTCCTAAGCCTGCCCCGTTTAATAGCTTGAAGACTTCTTCCAAACATGCAGTTAATAGCATTGGAAACATTTTATCTCCTTGTCTGACCCTCTTTTTTATAGGTGTCTTATTACTTTTCTTGTGGAGCAATAATGTAGCTGTGAAATCTCTGTAGATACATTCAAAATATTTATGTAAGCGTCTTTTACGCCTTGATTACGAGACGCCTCTATGACTGCTGGTATCTCGACTGAATGAAATGCCTTTTCGTAATCTATGAAAATCATATAAAGAGGCTGATAGTACTTTGAGGATTTCTCAATTACCTGATTGATGGCATAGTTGTGATCCATTGTAGAGCATCTCTTCCTGAAGCCAGCCTGTTCCCTTGGTTGACTGAAGTACACTGTTGCCATTATTAGATTGGTAAATATTTTATACAATAATGTAGGTAAGCTAATGGGCACATAATTCTTGAACTCTTTAACGTCTCCCCTTTGGTGGATTAGTATAATGTTGGCATTCTTCCAGTTCTCTGGGACCCTTGAAGTCGATGGACACTTCGTATGAAATTAAGTGTAGAAATAGTATTTTGTTCTCGGAACCAGGTGGCCCCTTTGTGCAACCGAGGAATAGATGAAAACAGGAGTTCTTGCTGCGAGAAAAACACGGCAACCCCCTTCACAGAGTGCAGAAAAGCGTGCCTTATAACATTCCATGATCATGGAGAAAACATTATGTTAGATAAAATGGAAGGTATATCGATGACAGATTACACGAGCAGGCCAATTTCATCACAGAAACATGTAGGAACAGAGCAATCTATTGCAGCACATGTGATTGTTCGTCACTGTTTAATGACGCACGTGCATTGAAGTACCATGGCTAGAGTACATGCGAAGTCTTTCTGAAGAGCACAGCAGTTATAAAACGGCAACAGTATGCATAAGCGCTCTATTTGTCACTTTTTAGACAAAGAGATTAAGTAGCTCGAGTCCCAGTATGGATTAGGCACAGCTTGCCTCTTGCTACTATGCATGCTGTTTTTGTTTCTTAGTTTGGTTCTTTCCAGGACTGCTGTCACATGTTTGAAAAGCTTTTCTGTTGGTTTGTGTTGTAATCCTTTGCACTCATTGCGTGCATCTTTCGTCTGTTCATAACTTGACCCCTGATAAACTACCTTATTTATTCCGTATGACCTGCTCCATGGCTCTGTTACAGTGTATTTTTCTGCCAGCCGGCCGATCGAGTTTCTGATAGTTCGCTTTGTGCGTTTTCTCTAGCGTGCCCTATATTCTGCATGTATCCGAGTAAAAAAAAAAAAAAACTAGGAGCCATTTTACTCTGTGAAGACGCATTACCAGCGAAGCCGTATCCCACCAGATAAGGTTGGACAAGGATACATGCATTAATTTTCATACTTTCATGATGGTAGTGACGATAGCTTTCTGAGTACCGTGATATACACTGACTGGTTCGCTTACTACCTTAGGCAGAACCTTGGCCCAAGTTAAATATATGGATTGGTGTTGCACTTCAAACCAAGCTCTTCTAGCACAAACTGACTGAACGATTTCTTGTTTGGTTTTGAAATGTTCACATTGGATACTCCAACGATGATCGCAGGGGTAGTGTCATCACGGCTAACCCAGACAAATTGCCTGCTATTGAACTTCTAGATATCTCACTTGGGTGTGTCAGGAGATATATGCACAGTGGATATCACAATTCAGTCTTTAATTTGTAAGGCACAGACATCCCCACAGTCGGTGTCATTGTCCTCTTGCGGGTCCAGCGTGTATGGTTGTAGATACATTTTGCCCTTTGCGCATGTGGCACACATCGCGCATATGGTACACATCGACTACTGCTCGTGAGTCGATGCGCTATTTACAAACGATTCCAGTGTGCCCATCGACATGAAAAAATGCATCTTGATTGATTTATTTTTTATTATTATTTATTACTAGTCATATTGAGGGCGGAGTGTCTGAAGCCTGCATCACCTTTGACGCTGGTGGGCCAAGTATTGCGATATCTCAGGGAACAGCCCACGCTCACCTTATTTGACGCACAAACACGAAAAAAACGTGAAAATCTCGATTTATATATTTCACCTATATTATTATTATTATTATTATTATTATTATTATTATTATTATTATTATTATTATTATTATTATTATTATTATTATGGACGGAGTGCTTGTAGTCTTCACCTCCATCGTAGGACTGCGCGGTATTGCACTACCTTCGGGAACAGCCCAGATTTTTGCGCCCGGACACGAGAAATGCACTGGGGGAGAGGGGGAGGGGCAAAGGTATACTGGTTCGCTGTAAAAATCACTTAATATTTAGGCCACGGTCTTCTCTGTTTCAACCATCTCATCGTGTCCGCTGTTTTGCCGTGGTGAGTGTAAACTAACCACCCAAGCTCAGAACCCTTCTAATTCCTAATAGTTGCACAATAGATGTCCAAATAATAAAGATTCTGGATTGGCTTATTGCTAAATTCACTCGGTATATTCAACAGAAGCTCTCCTATTTAGTGCATTATATGAAATAATTTAAAGGTTTCAGCGAAGATGTTCAATAGATCGAGTGCAAAGCGCTGTTCGCCCTTGATAACAATACACAATGTACAGGCAGGTTCAAAACGTGTCCTGTTCAGTATTCCTGGCAAAATGCGCCAAGATAGCTGAAGCAACTCGTACGTGACTAGTGTACAAAAGAAGTCCGGCGTGTGCATACAATAGACAATGCCGAATTCCCAATACAAGTGTTCCTTTGGTCTCAAAAAACGGTTCTGCACCAAGTGACATTACCGGACGAAGAGGCATATGGTGGTGGTATACTAGCGGAAGGTGTTTCTTTCTGTCAGATTCGGCTTCCCGACACTCTAGGAGGGCGTGGAAGACAGTGAGCCTCTCACCCTATCTAAGACAGGTTGGAAGTTGAGTAACAGTGAGCAGAAAATTGTGAATGCCATACGTGTGTCCTATCCTCAGTCGACAGAATAGGACATCATTTATTCGTATTTTGGTTGCGGAGGGCCATAACCTTACTACGGCTTAATCACGTGAAGCTAATTGTTCGTTTCTGCGTTCCACAAGCTTTGCCAGTGGCTTCATAGCTTCTTTCATAGGACAGACTACAGATCTATGGCAGCAGCGGTAAGAGCAATACCTTGCGATGCAATTGATGCAACGATTTCGTCTACAAACATATTAACCTCGATTCCTCTATGTCCAGGAACCCGGCATATTATCACATGTCTACCAAATGAATAAATATTGTACAAGAGTAAATAATGCTCAATAAAACAGTTCTTTTTGCATTGAAGATTTTATGACGCTTAGCGAGTTTGTGAATATTATTGTCCTCTGAAGTTTTAATTTCTTTGTGTGTTTCATCGTCGACAATACCGCATAGGCTTCTGCAGCGAAGATGCTTGTTCGGGAGTACAATACGTGAGATTCAGATAAAGAGGTACCAATCGCTGCATAACATAACAGAATGGAGAGCAAGAACACTATGTTTTAACTTCAGTGAATTGCATTCGTATAGCAAGCTCGTTATTGGTACTGCAAATCCATGTTTGAAAGTACTTCCATTATGTATAGGGCTCTTAGCAGGATGGCAAGGGAGATTGTGGAGGCCTATGAAACTGCGAAACCAGAGGAAAAGTGCGTGAGCAAGCCATCAGTGTCGCTGTCTGAAAAGGAGATACGATTCCTCGGTTTATCTTTGTAACAATTGCAGTATACGTCGTCACATGCCTTGCACAAGTGTATGGTTCATCGACATGCACAACTGAATGTTATTTTTTGCTGTCACGTTTGTTTCCGCTCTTTCGGTATATATTTCTCGATGGGTGTATGTATTTCTCGATCGAAGCACTGTGTATTTGTTTCTTTCTACGTATTCGTTCAGTCGCGCTTCTACACTATCATGTATTCTAACCAACTAGCCCACCCACGTGTTTTAACTGAGCTCGGGAGCATGCATAGTAACTTTTACAAAACATATGTCACATTCCATTACCTGTCATTTTCATGGTGACAGCAGCCTAATTGGAAGCATGAAGTGATGTTCGGGGAGTGCGACATCCCTTTCTTCGCTAAACTCCTTCACACGCAGTGAAAAAAGGCTGTCTAACGGAGGGTAGCTTATGGAAAAGTGTAGCACATGTCAAATCATTATTGGTTTTAGAACATGGATGTTGATGATTAGAGTGCACTTTGAGCAAATCTGTGGGCTTTTGTGGCAAAAAAAAGCACCTGAAAGAGTGTAATACTGTTTTATTTCTTTCTTGATTAAAAAGAAAGAGGTCTATCACTTACATTGATTTCTTGGTGAAAGTGCTTGCGCGTCGCGTTTTGTGCCAATGTGCATAAACGGTAGCTATACTATCGATAGGAATCTGTTGTTTATTGAAAACAACTTTAACGATATTATTAATAGTGTGTTGTATTTCCAATTAGGCTGTATAACAAATTTTAGCAAATCTCGCCAGTGAGCAGAAATGTTACTGGTTTGTTATATTTGAAACACTTCTGGAATTATGTCGGCGGTAAGTCTGGATTTCTAGTCACCATGACAGGAGACTTGACGCGATGTATAGAAAGGAATGCCAACAGTTTGACTAGAATCTCATGAAAACGGCTGCCCATGCCTGATTTCTTCTTCGCTCATTTACTCTATGGAGACCAGATGCTCCTAAGGGCATTCTGGTTAAAAAGATCCAGATATCATGCACTAAGGGAGTTGGTTAAGCAAAGGTATTGTGAGCGGGCAATTGGCGAAATGACTCATATCGACAAATCACGCGCACCGGACGTTGACGGAAGTAATACGCAAACGAGTCGCATATAGAGATATCAAGAAAGGGTCTGTATATATATCTTTCAAATGCAGCATGAGCAACCCAGTGTTTCCGGATAGTGACCCGTCTTTGCCGAAGTTATTCACTTCAGCTATAATACGACATTGTAAAGTTGCATAACCTGGTGTGAGCGCCTCCAGCGAGGAAGTGATAACATGGCAGACTTGTGCTTAGAAGCTCAGCAAAAAAAGTTGCGCAGTACGAAGCCCAGAGACGAGACTTTACGCCATGTATAGAAAGGAATGCCGACAGTGTGACGACAGTCTCATGAAAACGACAGCCTACGTCTGATTTACTCTTCACTCATTTACTCTATGGAGGCCAGATGCTCCCAGGGAAATTCTGCTTAAGAACGTCCAGATATGATGCACTACGGGAGTTGGTTAAGCAAAGGTGCTGTGAGCGGGCAATTGGCGAAATGATGCACATCGACAAATGACCTGCAGCGGTCACTGACGGCAAGCGTGAAAAGTAATACGCAAACGTGTCGCTTTTAGAGACACTAAGAAAATCACTGCAAATACCTCCTCCAGATGTAGCATGAGCAACCCATTGTTTCTGGATTGCGACCAGTCTTGCCCGGAGCTATTCACTGCAGCTATAACCACATTGTGCAGAAAAACACTGCTTCCTTAACCTGCACAAAAAGAAGAGATGGTCTCCTGTGGGTAAGTGAGAGCCACTCAGACTTAGGCCTACTAGTACTGCGAGAACAATGCGCGATACGAACACCAGAGTCAAACTAAAATGAAAACAAAAAGCACTGTAACTAGCACCTGTTGTAAAATGTTCGAACACATTATCTTTAAGGCCATTGTTAATTACTTAGAAAATAACAATCTGCTTTATCCGCAACAGCATGGCTTTAGATCTGGTTTATCTACTGTAACCCAACTTGCTGAAATAACTGATGAATTAATTAGTACACTCAATATAAAAGGCCAAACGGACGCTATTTTCTTGGATTTTTCAAAGGCGTTTGATGTTGTTCCTCATAAAGATTTATTAACAAAACTTAAGGCAATTGGCATTGAACAGAAAGTAGTGGCATGGATTGAATCCTACCTAAGAGATAGAAAGCAGTGTGTTGCCATAAATGGTAGTGTCTCCGAAGATTTGGATGTGTACTCTGGTGTTCCGCAGGGCTCGGTCCTCGGGCCTCTCCTTTTCTTGGTATACATTAACGATATTCATCATTGCGTCGAACCACCAATCCAGATTAAACTATTTGCAGACGACTGTGTTGTATACACAGCCATAAATAACAGAGATGACCAAATTAAATTGAACAATTCTTTACACTCCATTGATGCATGGTGCGCAAGGTGGGGATTGAGAATAAACACTTCCAAAACAGCTTACATTACGTTTAGCAACAAAAAGAAGCCCCTTGACTTTACTTACTCTTTAGGTAACGTTACCATCACAAGAACTGACAAAGTTAAATATTTAGGCATCACACTTACCAGTAACTTCAATTGGGAGCCGCATGTTGAAAATGTCTGTCGGGGTGCACTACAGAAATTGTCGTTTTTGAAAAGGAAACTGCGAAATACCCCTCCTGCAGTAAAACTAAACGCATACAAAGCGCTAATACGACCAAAACTGGAGTATGCATCGGTTATTTGGAGCCCTTGCCAACAATACTTGATTGATAAAATCGAAAGAGTACAAAATTTAGCTTTGCGGTTTATTTATTCTGTTTACTCCCGTCACTCTAGTGTCAGCAACTTACGTAATAGAGCCAACCTAGAAAAACTTGAGCAGCGCAGGATAATATCTAGATTAACATTTATTTACCAACTTTATCATGAGAACTTTAAGCTATCACGGGAACGATATCTTCAGGATCCTTTCAAACGATCAGAGCGAACGCACCACAGTAAAACTATTAGACAGCCAGTCAGCCACATCAATGTTCACAAGTTCTCTTTATTTCCTCGCGCAATTTATTATTGGAATACGTTATCTGAGGAAGCAGTGAACTCGGCTTCGCTGGAATCATTTGTTGAATCTATTAGTAATGTCAACTTTTGTTGAAATTCGAGTCCAAGTGGTGTACCCACTGAGTTGATAATATTGCCTTGTCCGCGTATTCATTTGTCATCTATGTCCAGTGTATAGCCATGTTTTTTTGTTTTTTGATTTTCACTTCTGTATGTATTATATCTTTGCAATTATGTCAAGTAATTAGTTCAAATTTACTTCTCTTGTTTGTATTCTCAGTATCCACTCCTGCATGGGCCCGAGAAGGGCCTGCAGTATCTGTAAATAAATAAAATGAATAAAAAAGGAAGAAGATGCGTTATATGAGCATTGTTTGAACATACATATACGCGCACTTGCTGGAGCCACCACAGCTTTCAGAAGTGCATGATACTACAATATGAAAAAGTTTTTCAATTCGCGCGGTGCGTTCGTTTTGGCAGCTGCAGCCGTTATCCTTTCGACCGTGGAAATTCTATGTCCACAATTTGCCCATGCTGAACCTCTCTTCAAGTCCTGTGCGGGAAAGGGACATCCTACTAGACACCATACTACACGTCCTCCTACACGTCCTTCTTCACATGCACGAACAGGAGGTAGATTTTCAGTGCAAGCGCATCATGGAGGTGGGTTATTTTTCGTTTTGTTTCTCTCTAAACATTGCATACCTCATCTGATTTGCTTGAACCAGTGTAATGTGGGCACGAAACCAAACAGCCCATTAACATAACAATAGCAAGAAGCAATTTCTGAAACTTGACGAAATTTCCCTACGGTTAGACAATAAAATCAAAATTTCATAATTAAAACAAGCATAGTGCAAAATTGGTCGCTTTTTAATCCCGAATATTTCTGATATTTGTTGCTGGCCAAAAGTTGTTGAAGAAAGTTGTGCCGGCGTCTTCTGGTACACTCAGGCAGCATTATAGCAATCTTGAGCTAAGTTGGCTATTGTGTGCTTGCTTGATCCTAACATTCTTCCTTCAACATAACTGTATCTGTTTAGGTCGCCTATTTATCATGTGTTAGTACAAAAATGCTATACTAAGGAGTCATTCCGAATTGTAGCTTCCCTGATAATAATTTTGTCCGGCTGGTATTCCGCTCGAGCAATATGAGATCGAGTCTGTTTTCCCTTGAGCGATATAAAACGCATTTGTTCACGAACCATTTCACGTCTTTCTTTGATAACGCTTCTGAATATGACTGGAAGAAATCGACGGTGTTTTTACGAATGGATCGTTTTTTCTTCTTCTAAAATGGTTGTGAGCGTAGGAAGCATGGCGTTGGGGCCACTTGTTTATATAATACATTTCGAAGCAGTCGCATATAATTTGATCTCATACTTTTTATATATAGAAATTGAACCGAATTTATGATATTCATATTTTAGCTTCAAAGCTCAGTCCAGCAATATCCGGATGTGTCCGCAGCACAGAAAAGCCTGCCTCACTGTCAAACCAGATGGATATGTCCCGCCACAAAAAGTGCGACAGAATTTGAATGTGAACCAGTCACGGCAGATAGTGACATGGTACATTTTGCATGACAAGTATCGGCCGTGACGTGCTTTATTGCTATTTGCCACCACATGTCATCGCTTAAACTTGATGGCACTCCTCTTCAAGGGGCGCTTACCTATGACGTAGCAGAAGGGAGGCTCGCTCCTGCAGTTTCTTTCGTGTATCGTTGATACTTCGTGATAAATATCACAAATTCCGTGTGATTACCGAGATTTTTTAAAAACATGGAGCGTTAAGCAATTGGGGCTGGTTTTTTCGAATTTGTGACCTACCAAAACAGTGCAGCCTATGCCCTGAGAGTTTGTGTTCTGGCTTAAGTGCCGGTTGGCACACATTCGCTACAAACAGTGTTTCGGAGTGTAGTCAGGTGGTGCCATCTAGCCGAAGTAGTGGTAGTCTGGCATTTTTCATTAGACTCCCAGCAAAGGTCGAGGTTTCATAGATTATTTGAACCGTCGTGTGGTCACGCTGCCCACGCCAAATTTTCCACCTCGTGAGCCATTCAATGCTTTCGCATTAAAGCAGGAAAAGAAAGAGAAATGGTTTTAGTAATGCCTGACTTGTCCTAATGTCTCCCGAAGGATTATTCGAATACCGAAGCGTGGGTTAGGGAACCTCCTTTCAGTCAACGCAAGGTTCGTAGCGTATTGCAGTGCTCATTGCCATCGCATCTGATACCCTTGGCTGTCAATGCAACTGCTATGTGACGCGTGGTTGCAATGCCGGGTTATTCCTGCGCAACCGAATATGCTGCGCCTTGTATTAAAATTCCTCACCGCAATATACACTTTCGTCTAAAAAATATGCCTATACTTTACTTTTACGATCACATCAACTTTATGAATATGATGAACGTTCGCGGCGTAGAGCATTTACCATTTACTGTATTCTCCTAAAATATTGAGGACAGTGCACGTTCTTCCCATGTTTGTTTTCTATTCAACCCAACCCAAACTTAATCTTTTTTCTACAGACGTCCAAATAATTGAATGTTCTTCTATTGCAGCCCCTACAACAAGAAAGATATCGCAAGCCAACGTCAAGCTTTGAGAGACTGCTTTATGACCAATGTGAAAGCCTTCAAGACGTGCCCCTGTGCGACGCCACATGAAACAGAAGCAAAGAAAAGTGAAGCTGCCGAATCTTATTTGACCACATTATTGAAAATTATAAACATCTTATAATGCTACATTGCAGTTGTCTTTCAAATTGCGATTTTGCGAAAATTCAGATTTCAATTTCAAAGCAGTTTCCGAAAAAAAAAAGAGGCGTGGAGCGAAAGCAAACTGCCGCACATTCAGTGGCTTTGGAAGGGCAGTGAAGCAATTTTCACGCTTTAGCGCAAATGTATTCATTGCTTTATGATAGTCTGTGTTAACATTATAGTAAAAAGCTTAATTCCCTTTGCATCCAGCGTGATAGACCAGTTACCATGGCGACGCGGTGCTGAGTATTAGGTTGTACGTTTTATCCAGGATGCGGCAGCCGTATATCAATGACGGCGCAATGGTAAAAGGCGTTTGTTTACCATGCATACATTGCACGCAGAAGAAAGCCCAGGTAGTGGGTGAGTGAGTGAGTGAAACAACTTTATTTGGTCCACTATAGACGTAAGCAAACACCACGTCACCTGGCTAGGCCCACTCGGGGACCATCAGGTGAAACCTGACGGCCCTCTCGCGAAGCCTCTGGACTGCCAGGATTTGAGAGGCCTGACCCTGGGCCCTAATTAGCTTCATCATTTTCTCTTGAGTGAAAGGGGGACCGGCAGAGGCGCAGCCCCACAGGACATGTTCGAAGTCCGCATAATCACCACACAGAGGGCAGTCCGGGCTTGGGAACCGTTCGGGGTACATTGTGTGCAGCGCCGCGGGGCTCGGGTAAGTGCTTGTTTGCAGAAGTCTGAGAGCGACTGCCTGGGCCCTGCACAGCGAGGAGTGCGGCGAAGGTAGGAGTCTTCTTGACAAATAATTATATTTGCAGATTTCGTTGCACGAGCAGAGAGGCTCAGGTCGCCCAGGAGAGCACGCGTTGCCCAGCGCACGGTCAGTCAAACTTCGTGCAGCCGAGTGCGCCTCCTCGTTGAGGTTGATCGAGGCACCCTCAATGGTTCTAAGGTGCGCAGGGAACCAGGCCAAAGAGTGATGTTTCATGTCCCCAGGTGGTCAAAATTATTTCGGAGTCTTGCGCCAAAGCGTGCCTCATATTCTGGTTGTGTTTTTGGCGAGAAATTGTCTAGAATATTTAAGCTTTTGCCTGTGCCCTCGCATAAAAAAGAAAAAGAAAGACAACCAATCCACAACAAAACAAAATACACACACAAGAAGATGTGGACGAGGTTATCAACAAGAGGGTCGAAGTAGGGGCATCTCGATTGGAGCGATTATTTGAATTGAATTGAATTCTGGGGGCTCTACGTGTGAAAACCAAAATTTGATTATGAGGCACGCTTTGTAGTGGGGGAACAATGGAATAATTTTCACCACTAGGCGCACGGGCGTTTTGCATTTCGTCCCCATCGATCAAATCCCGCCCCGGCCGGGATTTGATCCCGTCCCCTCGTGCTTAGTAGCGCAACACCACAGCCACTGAGCCCCCGCGGCCGGTGGAGCGATTATTTAGATAAGCCGGCTTGTTGCCATCGCGACAAGAGCTTTCCCTTCGCAGCTCTATCATAGCGCAATTTTCCCTATCCAGCCCCACCCATCCCTTGATGGGAAAGAAAAATAGGCAGCTCAGTACATGTGAAGTTCATCGAAATACTGAGAAGTCGAAAATTTTGGTGAACTGTTATTCACGGCACTCACTTCATTCTATTGTTCTTGCTGCCTTTCTAGCACCTACACTTATTGGTTCATTTGAATACGCAGTTCCCCTATGCACATGGTGTTTTATAAAGAACACTGCAAAATTTTCCATGAGGCATTGGGTCCTTCACGTTTCAATTGCGGCTGAATCCTCACTTGTAGGTCCATTTCTCGGCGTGCTGCATAAGGCATCATATTTCGGGTGATATTGAGAGGATTTTGGTGAGTAAGGGATCGTGCTCTAATGGTAATTTCTGCCTAGCTGTGATGGAAAGGCTATGCCTTGAAAAGCCGTTAGATGTCAGTTGCACCTCCGGACTTGATTTTTCTTCAACTGGGAAGCTTTATTTTTGAGAAGTTTCAGAAATTTTGCGCACTTGTATGAACGGAAATTTTCTCTTTCATGAACCAGCTTCCAACATGCGGGCTTGTGCACAACACATTTGTCCCAAAACGTATGTAATATTTTCGCCGTGAAACTGGCGTTATTGCGAACGAGGGTTATGTAGGAAGTGCAAACCGTAAAAAAGATTGTTTGACTGAATCAGCGGTCTCAATTTCTTAAACAAGATTTTGCTTACCAGACAATATTCCAGAAAACGCGCGATTTCGTGAACTTGCGTTGACAACACGAACCACTGGTCATCCCGGAAATAGGTTATCTTTGAGTATTTCCTCCTGACTGCAGACATTGTTCAAAATCGCATGCTCTTGTAGTCCCGGTAGAGTGAAAAACCGTACTACAATCTGTCGGCAGTTAGAATGTCCTACCATATCAGTTTTTAGGGGCAAGTGAATTCTAAAGCCCAACACCAGCTCCTGCAAGCAGCATAGAGCATTTTAAGGTATAACCGTACGATGCCTGGAGAAAAGTACGTGATTTATAATAAGGTAATTGAAACTTTGTTGTCCCCACTTTCCTTCATTTCAGTTGGTAACGAACGAGTGCACTATAGCCTAAGAAGAAGTGCTGCGCGTGTCAAGTCGGAAAGCCAGAATATTTACTAATAAAAAACGAAATAAGCAAACAATGTGAAACTTCGAAGTTCCCAAGCACTCATCATACAGACTGTCATCAAGGAGAAAAGGGCCGTTGATAGTAGTTGGAACTTCAATAAATATGTCGTGGTAGCACAATGTCCTGTGCGAGAATGAGCAGAAAATGGAGCAGAAAACTCCTTGTTAGTCAGTGGTGTAATCTGTAAAGCCTCGCTCTGTTGCCCTTGGAGAGCCTGGGACAAATATCACTTTAGGAAATGTGTTTTTTATTGTAGATGTCCGAAGTGAGGTTACACAGAAACCGACCTAGTAAAAGTACGCTTTGTGAAAGATAATCGTAGAAATGGTAAGCTTCGTATATACAATAAAGTACGAGACCAAATAAGGCTATGATTATGTTCAGGAAAATATCCGATTTAGCGGAAAGCATCCACTAGGCCGCATGTAATGCTCGATAGCGGTTCCACCTATGCTGCTGCAATGATACTGTGTAGTGAATGAACTAAGCTGTATTATATTCTAAAGCGAGTATCTTATTCATTTTATAAACAAGAAGCGGTGGTCATATGTGGTCATTGATAAATATAGACGACTATGAAGTACAAAATGTTCACCATTCATTTCTGCTAAATGTTTACTACTCAACACATTTCAGGTATATCTTGTGGACGTACGGGCATGTATTCTACGAAACGCAGCGGAGAGAACATTTGAAGGTAGAAAGATTGTTTTTCAACATTGTCGTGAGGGCACTATTCATTGCGCGAACAGAAAGCGTGTGCTCTTGGGGCATAAGCGCTCCTTTTTTCGTATAAATGCACTTGTATGGCCACATCATTCGGTAACGCAACCTTTTCTTGCGTAGCTATATACAGAGAAAAAAAAGTGACGCCCTCCTGGTCCTGCGAAAGTGGGTGTCAAGCAAAGCTGTTTAAGTTGAGTAACTGCTTTGTCCGATCCAAATTACCGAGTGTCGGTGCTGTTATCGGAGCCTCATGGAAGTTCTGAAAGCTTTCTTGCGGTTTTTCTCTAAAGACCGATGCGATTACATTGCGCAACAAAGCTCGAAGCGGGGTGGTCACTATGGACATGTCTGGAGTGAAATGCTGGGCAAAATTTATTGCGCTCAGATAGACATGGAACTTTCTTAATTTTATTAGATGCCGGCATTTCATGAATATCTGGCACCCGCTGCGGGTCCACACAGAGGCCTTCGGCAATGTGCACATGCCCCAAGTAGTGTACCTCGGACTGTAACAATAATGCTGCAGTATCCGATCTCACAATGACTGTTGGCGGTAATGCGTTATCTTTGAGTCAATATAGAGACACTACATACTGCCACCGTCAAAACTAGTTATTATGAGGCGTGTACAGCATCAGGACTCCTCTTTCGTGCTTCCCTGTGAACACTCGGCGCCATCTTGTGGCACCGCCACGAAGCCTGCGTGTGGCCTCCGAAATACATGGCGCGCTGGTGCGTGCCAGTGCTGAGAAATGCGGCATGCGGCAGGCACGTACCGATGATTTTTTTTCGGGGGGTAGGTACCTTTGCTATTGCAAATGCGAATAATGCCCACCATGCGCCATAAAAACACGTAAAACCTCAAAAGAGAAATGAAATAATGAGTATTTCACAGGTGTACGCCTGTGTGATAGAAACTGACAAACAAGGAACCACATGAAACGAACTCGCGGAGGAAAGAAGCGCAGGAAGAACCCTGCCAAGAACAAGTAAACAAGCGAAAGTATATAATAAATGTTTCTACTAGCGTTTTTATAATTATCTCTGGGGAAATACAGAAAAATTTATATTTGCGGGACAATCACATTTCTTTTAGATCCCTCGTTGATTGCTCTACCAAATTAAGTGCCAAAACCGACTCGTATTGTTATTTGGGAAGTTGCGTAAAGATGCGTGGCTGCTAGTACCATACAACCGCATAGAGCGCAGGACACTGCGGTTCTAGACATCCTGCGCCTGCCACGAAAGATTAGAAAAACACCCACATGAACATAGCAGAGAAGTGGCTACGTCAGGAGGTTAGACTGATAACGGTAGAAGCGTCATTAAAAACACATGGAATCTTTCTCCCCTTGTGGCGGTGTTTTCTCTACTTCCTTTTAAAATAAAAAGACGTTGATCCATATATAGTTTCGCGAGAAAAGGTTAAGTTTGTTAATTTTCGTTTTTCCTTCCTGTTTGGCTGTTGCTTCGGCTATCTCCCTTAGTAGACCGCTTAATTTTTCAACTCCTTGCGACTCTTGTTTCCAGTTGTCAACTTTGCATCAAAAGTGCTGTACAGTTAGGGAAAAATCAGAGGAGGTAACAGGGGACATTTATATTTCTTATGGGTTTAGCGGCTATTGCGGCTATATCATGGACGCTGTCTCGCGTGATCTTATTTTCCACCTTATCTAACCTATATGACAGTCATAAGGTTCCGATGATATGCCAGCGTCGCGGCAAGCCGTCACTCGAGGAAATAATAAATGCGAAAGGAATTGGTGATTTATTTATTTATTTATTTATTTATTTATTTATTTATTTATTTACATACCTTCAGGGCCCGTGAGCATTACAGAAGGGAGCGGAATGCATGAAAAACAGATGTATTAACACAGAAATGTGGTAATACAGAAAACAACAACTGAAACAACAGTTAACTATGTTGCAGCAAAATGCAGATTACTGAAAATAAACAATAACTTCAATAGGAGATTTAAACAAGTCAGTGTCGGTAATCTCGGCTATTGAGGTGGACAGGTGGTTCCAATCGTTACTTGTCTTAGGAATGAATGAGTAGAAATATGAGTTAGTTCGAGAGAACGGGACGCCTACATTATGGAGGTGATAACTACGGGATAAAATGTACTCTGGCTCAAATAGAAGGACTCATTTAAGATGGCGATGATGACAAATTTTGTGAAAGAGTCTCTGAGCCACTTTCCTTCATAAGGAAAGAAGAGAAAGGTTCAAAGTAGCTTTCATGGTGGGCAGACAATAGATAGACGAGAGTAGTTGTGAAGTATGAATCTTGCGCTGCGATTTTGCACCGATTCCTAAGTTTGAATGAGACACTCAAGACCGGGATCTCACACCGAGCATTTATGTTACAGTTTTGAGCATACGAGCGATTTATAGAGTAAAAGCTTTAATGAGGATCATGTCATAGAGATAATGCACCTTAAGCATGTGATGGGCATTGTTGGCAATGCAACTGGCATTGTCTCCGGCGGCAACACGTTCCGCGAGCACACAGACCACTTCACCACGAATTGAATCCCTTTCCTGCTCCCCGGATCAGTCTAAATAAAGAAGGTTGAACCAACAGCGCAACAGCGATGCACGTGATCGTTGCAATAGATGGTGACAACTGAACGCATCTAGAGTTAATCACGCGGACACCGAATTGATGAGAAAACTGATCTTCACACCGCTGTAGATGCCGATAACTACCGCCTTCCAAAAAGGGGGGGGGGGGGGCGTATGCCACTTAGCATCAGGGGGGGGGGGGGGGCGGGCCCCCCGGGCCCCTTCTGGGTACGTGCCTGTTATGCGGCAACAGGGCTCATCTCTCAGGCTTCTTTCGCGATATGTGGTGCTATCTAGTGGCACTGTTGAGAAGTCAGCGGGTGGCCGCCGAGACGAGAAGCTTTTCTGTTGATTTGTATTGCAAGCCTTTACCTTAACTGCCTCCTTCGTTTGTTCATAACTTTATACCTGCTAAACCACCTTTTTTATCACGTGTGCCCTGATCTTTGGCTATGGTTCAGTGTATTTTCGTGTCAGCCAGCCCTGTTTCTTCCAGATCACTTCGTGTCTATTCTCTAACGTGCTCCGTATTCTACATGTCCCCGAATAAAAAAAAATCAGAAGCCATTGCACTCTTTGAAGGTGAATGACCAGCGAAGCTGTAGCACGTCGCACTGAGCACATGTATTTATTTTCGTCACTTGGTAATAGTAGTGACAATAGTCTTGTCATTATTGTGATATACACTGATTCATTCGGTTTGAACCTTAGACAGAATCTTAGGCAAAGTGAAATCTACCCACAACCGCTGTTGAGTGGGCGAGTGACTTGGATTGGTGCGGCACTTCGAAACAAACTCTTCTAGCTCAAACTGAGGGAACCATTTCCTTTCTGGTTTTGAAACGCCCACATTGAAATCACCAGCGTTGATCATTGGGGTAGCGTCATCACGGCTAATCAATGCAAAGCGCGTGGTCATGAACTTCTCGACATCACACTTGTGTGTGCTTGGACGCATATGCACAGTGGATATCACAGTTCCTTACTTCTTTCTTACGGCACAGACATCCCCACAGCCAGTGGCATTGTCGAATCGGTGGCCTCTTAGGAGTCAAGGGTGTATGATCCTACATAGATTTGGTCCTTTGCGTACATGGCAAAGCCTCCTGTTCATGATTTCGTGTACTGTTCACAAATGATTCCAGTATACCAATCGACTTCCAACAATGCATCTTGATTGAGTTATTGCATCATCATTATTATTATTATTATTATTATTATTATTATTATTATTATTAAATCACAACTTTCAGTATCTCCGGGATCCGCCCACGCTCACCTTTTTTATTGACGCACAAACACACACAAATAACAGGAAAATCAGGATTCATATTATAATTCTTCATTATGTGTCATTACTATAAGGAGCAGAGTGCCCAAAGTCTGCTTAACCTCCACCGCGGTTTGGCCAGGTATTGCACCACCTACGGGAAAGGCCCTAATTTTTGCCCGCGGATACGACAAATGCATTAGGGGGGCAGAGGTATACGTCGCTGTAAATATCACTTAATATTCAGCCCACTGTCTTCTCTGCTTCAACCATCTCGTAGTGTCCGCTGTTTTGCCCTGGTGAGCGTAAACCAACCAGCCAAGCTCAGAACCCCTGCACTTCCTGATAGTTACACAATAAATGTCAAAATAATCAGGATTCTTGATTGGCAAGTTGCTAAATTGTCTTGGTATGTTTAACGCAAGCTCTCGTATTTAGTACATTACAGGAAATAATTTAAAGGTTTCCACGAAAATGTTCAATACATCGAGTGCAAAGTGCTGCACGCTCTTGATAACAATGCACAATGTACAAGTGGGTTCAAAACGTGCCCTGTTCAGTATGTCTGCCAAAATGCGCCAAACAAGAGAACTGAAGCAACTCGTGCGTCACTACTGTAGAAAAGTCTGGCATGTGTATGCGATAGACAATGCCTAATTCGCAATTCGGTATATGTAAAAAGAAGATCAAGGCATTTTAGCTGCGACTGCGCTTTACTGCGAATGCTGGGTGAAAAAAAAACAAATTGAGGTTTAAGTATCTCCAACTCGCTCCAGTAGGCACAGCGTTTTTAATAAACCCAAGCACCTTAATGATAATAAATTGCTATTTTGATTTATAGATCTAAAGGTTTTCGTATTTCTTGTTTTAAATCATTACCTATTGTTTCATTTAGGTTTTTCACTGTTTGATGATGATATATGCTGTTTTGTGGCGCAAAGGTCTAGTATGGCCAAAGAGCGCTAGGCAAATCATAATGAGCTCGAAATGTATCGATGAATTACGAGAGCAAGATGTGACGTGGCCGTATAGAGGCCTTGAAACAGTCTCTGTAAAGCGCGTGAAATGAATTTGTGATAAGGTAATGTCGATGAGTAGTGAAGTGTATGAGCCCAAGAGAGTCACTATAGAAGGATGACATGATCTACTAAGGTACTGGTCAGTCAGAAAACACCACTGCCTTAACAGGGCCCCTGAAACCCAAGGGTCTTGAGTAATGTGCTATAATATACATCCATCGCAGCAACATTTCTTGGACTAACAACATGCAACTCATCATCGTTCAAAAATGCTAGGGCTCCTTCGGGGTCACAAAACGGTTGGGCACCAAGTGATATTACGGACGAAGAGGGATGTGCTGGCACTATACTTAAGGAAGGTGTTTCTTTCAGATTCTGCTTCCCGACACTCTAGGTGGACGTGGAGGACCGTCAGCCTCTCACCCTATCTACCACAGGTTGGAGGTTGATTAGCAGTCAACAGAAAATTGTGGATGTCATGTGTGCTGTATCGGATGATATCGCTACGGCGTGCACTACACGTGTCGATCATAACAAGTAATCTTTGCATAAGTCGCTGAAAATTGATTATATTTTACTCATTCCAGCCTTCTAATAGTTCAGCTTCTGTGAGTTCCATCAAGTCATCAACCGAGACATCACAGGTTGTGTTCATCATGCGGCCCGGGGGTACTGCCACTGCGATGTCACAGTGAGACACTAGCTTAAGTAGCTTGTGATGTTCTTTAGCACCGCGGAGCTCCAAAACGAGATCGCTGCTAGCCATCTTCGATGCTTTGTAGTCTGCGCCAAGAGCTTCGGTCAAATAACCTAACAAGTAACGGCTAGATTGTCCTCACTGCCTTTCCTGGTTCAGCAGAATGAATCCCATAAACCAGCTGGCACTATTTGTTTTGGTTACGAAAAACATTTAGACTTCTTTTATGCGCCGTTGTTTCTGATGGTGATCAAGGAAAGTAGCAAAAGAACTCTCAACAAGTATAAATACCAATTTCGGCAGTAACGAGCGCCACCTACAGTGGAGCCCAACTTCTAAAAACTTGTAAGAAACGAATCCTGTGAACCCTAACTTTGCGTTCGCATGAAATACGTTCGCACCAAACACGTACAGCCAAGGTTGGTTGTTAAACGCAAGGTTAACCCTTATTACTCAGAAAAATCGCAGTAAAAAAGATGGGAAACGTCTGATGACAAAGAACGACATATGTTGGAGGGAGAGACAGAAAAAAGGCAACTACAGTTTTCGCCTAGGTGGGTCAGTTCGGGAGTGGCGTCTGCGTGAAGGTGAGGCGAAAGAGGTTCGTTGTCTCCGACAAGGGGCCATATAGGTCCAAACAATGGGCGTCAGCTCAACCGCCGGGATCATCGTTTACCCAGACAGTGCTAAGCCACGCACTGCTGAGCTCGGGACGGTCGGGCCCTTAAGTGCGCGGGTATGTGCTTTCGCAATAAACAGAACTCCTGCTGACGCAGACGCCACTGCGGGTTGTCAATGTTTTATTTGTCCTCTTTTATTTAGCTCTAAATGTTCCCACAACAAGTACTAGCCCAGTGTGAAGGCACTAGGGGTGCAGTGAATTATTTCTCCTGTTAGCAATAAATAATTACTCTATAAAAATCACCCGGCAATGACATCATTAATGTTGCACTCGAATTTTCTGAACACCGGATGTGTTTGTTTCGCTTTGTTACGCCTCTGATGCAATGGTTTGTTGTTTATTTTCCCAAGCGCGATTTATTGCATAACCAAAGCAATAATGTCATCAAGGTGTTTTCGGAACTCTATGTTGTCGCGTGATATTTATGCACCCGATGGTCCTTGTTTCTTCATGGTGATCCGCCCCCGCGATAGGCACATAATGGAAACGGTATTGCATTTCGTATAAATATGAGCCGGCCGTTTGTGGTTATGTTTTACGCGGTTAACTTTCTTGAGCTACTTCACCCACTCTGCGGCCATCTAGGTGTGTAAGCGTTCCTTGATCTCTTCGAGCGAAAAACAAAAAACCTTGAAAATTTTTCTCGGGCTGGGTGGGATCAAACCTACGTCATGGGTGCTTGTGCGTGAAGAAAAAGCACGTGAAAGAGTGTATTACTGTTTTATTTCTCCGTGGATAAAAAATACAGATGTCTACCACTCTTATGTATTTTTCAATGAAAGTGTTTGCGAGTAGCGTTTTGTGCCAATGGGCAAGCAAGCCATGCTTTCTACGTATTCGATGTCGTTCGGAAGCACAGTGACCATACTATCGATGCGGAATCTGTTATATATCGAAAATAATTTTACCGATGGTAATAATAGCGTGTTGTGTTTCCAATTTAGCTCTGTAACAAATTTGAGCAAATCTCACCAGTGAGCATAAAGGTTACTTTTCTGTTATAACTTAAATACTTCTTGAATTATGTCTATGATAAGTCTAGCTTAGTAGTCGCCATGATACGAGACTTGACACCATGCATAGAAAGGAATGTGCACAGTGTGACGACAATCTCATGAAAACGGCTGCGTACGCCTGGTTTCTTCTTCGCTCATTTACTCTATGGAGGCCAGATGCTCCCAGGGACATTTACTTAAGAACGTCTAGATATCATGCGCTATGGGAGCTGGTTAAGGAAAGGTATTGTGAGCGCACAATTGGCGAAATCCCGCATATCGACAAAAGGCGCGCAGCGGACATTGACTGCAAACGTGGAACGTTATACGCAATCGTGTCGCGTATAGAGACACCAAAGAAGGCACTGTATATACCTCTTTCAAATATAGCATGAGCAACCCATTGTTTCCGTATAGAGAGTCATCTTTCCCGCAGTTATTCCGTGCTGCTATGGCAGCATTGTATAGAATAACACGGCATCCTGAAATTGCATCAAAAGGTGGGAACGTCTCCAGCGGGTAAGTGATAACATGGCAGACTTAGGCATAGAAATGACGCAAAAAGCATCGCGAAATACGAAGCTCAGAGACAAACTGAAATGAAACGAAGAAGAGAGAATATGCGTTGTATGACCATTGTTTGAGCATAGATATAAGCGTAGCTGCTGGCGCTAACCATGGCTTTCTGAAGTGCAAGCTATTTCGATATGAAAAATTTCTGCTGTTCGCGTGCTGTGTTCGTCTTGGCCGCTGCAGCCGTTATCCTTTCGACAGTGGAAAGACTATGTCCACAATTCGCCCATGCTGAACCTCTTTTCAAGTCCGGTTTTCGAACTACACGTCCTACTACACGTCGGCCTCCATGTGGAGGATCATCAGGTGGATTTTCAAATCGAGCGGTTCATGGAGGTGCGCAATTTCTCGTGTTGTTTCTCTCTACACATTGCATACATAATCTGATTTGCTCTAGCCAATGTAATGTTACAATGACGAGGCATAAAAGCGTCGTTTTCTTGGATGACATAGGAAGCTAAACCAAACAGTCAATTAACATAATAGCAAGAAGCAATTTCTTAAACTTGACAGAATTTTTCTATGGCCAGTCAATAAAACCAAACTTTCGTAAATAAAACAAGCATAGCGTAAAGTTGGTCACCTTTTAATCGCAAATATTTCTGATATTTGCTGCTGGCCAGAAGTTGCTCGAGAAGGTTGTGCAGGAGTCTTTTGGTACAGTCCGGCAGCATTACAGCACTCAAGCTGAGTTGGTTATTGCGTTCATGCTTGATCCTAACGTCCTTCCTTCGACATATTAGTATGTATTTAGGCCGCATATTCATCCACTGTTAGCCCTAAAATGCTATGTTCGATGGGTCATTGGGAATTTTAGCGTCCGTTATAATTTTTTCGTCTGGCTGGTATTCTGTTTGAGTAAGACTAAATGCGTGAACGTGCACGAACGTTTATACAGACAAGGGCGTGCGGAAAGTCCATTGTGTACGTCTTGTGGCTGTTACGAGACACTTCAGCACCTTATACTTGAGTGTCCCGCTTTCAATGCGCAGCGCATGTCACTAGTGAGAAACTATCATCTCCTTGGCCTACGGTGTGCGACACTCGAGGAATGTTTATACCCCAGTGGCTGCGCATCTAAACGTGATCAGGCCCATCGCGCCCTACTAACCTTTATAGACCTAACTAACTTAGGTTCACGTTTGTAGCATGAACATTCGACATTCAGTTGCAGCGTGACCTTTAGTGACCGGCCCTACTGTGTGTGATCAGTACTGTACCCTAACGCTTCTTCCTTCGAAGATGGGAGGTGGCGGGTTCAAACACCTTGTAGTGTATATTGTGAACCGGTGATTACGTGCAGGTGATTACGTGAAACGGTGCTTACGTGCAGCTTCACTTGGCGTCTCATCGTGGAGAACACAATCAGCCGCATAGCGAACTAGCCATGGACGTGGTTGATAATTGTGGTGGCTGTTCGACGCGGCGTTACTTTAATTCCGGCTGCAGAGTTCTACTTTAGTCTTTAGATTTGTCCTGTTGCAGTGTTCTACTTTGGTCTTTCGATTTGTCCTGTTGCTCTCCTTTCCTTTTTCCTTTTTCCTCCCCTCCTTCCTATCTTCCATTTCTGTGTTGCTGTCGCCTCCCTTCAGAAGAGTAGGCAGGCGTTGTGCCCCTTCCGGTGGCAGTTGCCAGCCTGCTCCTCGCTTTCCCTTTCCTGTTACCTGTGTATATGTGTATATGTGTGCAAAACAAATAATAATAATAATAATAAATGCAGTCAGTTTTCGCTTGAGCGATATAAAACACATTTGTGCGCGAACCATATCGTGTCATTCTTTCATAACGCTTGTCAATATGACAGGAATAAACTAACGACATTTTTTCTCCAATAGATCATTATGTTTTTAACGGTTATGAGTTTAAGAAGCACGGTGGTATTGGCCCAGGAGTTCTTAGGTGATGTGCACATATTCTGGCTCTAAGATATTTTGTAATGAATATCGAAAATTCCATGCGATTATCGAGATTTCTTAAAAACACGGAGCATTAATCAATTTGACCCGGGTTTTGCGAATTTGCGACCTATCGAGACTATCTAGAATTTGCGACCTATGCCCAGACAGATTGTGCTCTGCCTTAACGACTGATTGGCACGCATTTGAGATAAAAAATAATTACGAGCGCTGTCATGCGGTGCCTTTACGCGCAATATAAGCAGTGTGGCAAACAGCTTTCGTTTTACTCGCACCAAAGGGAGGGGCTTAGAGTGTCTTAATCAACTCTGTCTTAATTCACTGTGCATTCATTACCTTCGCCTTAATTAACGCCAAATGTCGAGGGTTCGACTCTCACCAATGGTAGTGGGCTTACTGCCTTAATTCACTCTTTCTTAGTTCACTTTGCCGGCACAAACTTTGCCTAAATAACACCAAACATCTTGGGTTGAACTCCCACCAAAAGTCGTAGGCTCAAGGGCTTTGATTACCTTCAGCTTCACTGTGACTTCATTAACTTTTCCTCAATTAACACTAAATTTCATGTGTTCGACTCCACCAAAGGTTTTGAGTTCTAGTGCCTTAATCAACTCTACCTTAATTCACTGTGTCTTCATTACCTCTGCCTTATTTACCACCAATGGTCGTAGGTTCTAGTGCCCTAATTAGCTATAATCTCAATTCAGTGTGCATTAAAAAGCTTAACCTTAAATACCACCAATTCTCGTGGATTCGACTCCCACCGAAGCTCGTGGGTTCGAACCCACTAAAGCTTGTGGCTTCGAGTGTCTTAACTCTGTCTTAACTGCGCAATAATTACATTCACCATTATAAGCACTAATGTCTTCAGTGGTGTGACTCCCACTGAAGGACGACACTTCGTAGCTTTCTTGTAGCACCGTGCGGTCACGCTGCCAACGCCGAATTTTCCACCTCGTGAGCCGTTTAATGGTTTCGCATTAAAACGGGAAGGGAAAGGGAAATGATTTGAGGAGAGCCTGACTTGTCCGAATGTCTCCCAAAGATTTATCCGAATACCGAAGCGTGGATAAGCGAACCTGTCTCTATTAAACGCAGGGGTCGTAACGTATTGGAGCGATCACTGATTGTCATCGCATCGGATACCCTTGCCTGTCTATGCAACTGCTGCGTGGCGCACGGTTGGAATGGCTGGCTTACTTCCGGCCAACGGGATATTCTGCGCCTGTGATTCAAATTCGCCACCGGAATATACACTCCAAATTATCGCTTAGTCTTTAATTATATGTATTATTTCAACAACTTTATGAATATCATGACCATTCGCGGTAAAGATCATTTACGATTTTTTGTAGTCTATTTAAATATTCAGGGCAGTTCACGTTCTTGCGATGTTTGTTTTCTATTCAGCCCAATCTGATTTTAATCACAGATGTTCTAATAATTTAAAGTGCTTATATTGCAGGCCCTACAACGAGAAGAATATCGCAAGGGTCGTTCAAGCTTTGAGAGGCTGCTTTATCACCATTGTGAAAATTTTGAAGACGTGCTCTCCTGTGCGATGCCACGCAAAGTGGAAGCAGACGAATAAATAAATGAAGTTACCGATTCTCTTTTGACCACTTTATTGCAAATAATAAACATGTTATAATGCCTACATTGCACCTACCTTTCAATTTCGTTGTTTGATTTCAATGCGGCTTCTCCAAGAAACAAGACGAAAAGACGAAAGCACACTGTCACACATTACGTGGCTTTTGAAAGAGACAGTGAAGCAGGTTTCATGGTCTTGCGCAAACGTACTCATTGCTTTATGATAGTACTTTGTAATAATTTTGAACAAAGTAAATAGCCCTGTGTACCTGCCGTGATGTTTCAGTGACCGTGGCAGTGCTGTGCTGAGCATTGGGGTTATGTGCTTGATGCGCGCGTCGCGTATGTTGTATTTCGATGGCGGCGCAACGATAAAACGCTTGTTTGCCGTGGATTCATTGCACGCTAAAGAAATCTCACGTGGTCAAAAGTATTTCCGAGTCTCCCGCCACGGTGTGCCTCATACTTAGGTTGCGGTTTGTCTGGACAGAAAAGGTCTAGAATGTTTAAGATTTTGTCTGTAGTCTCGCGAAAATGAAATGCATAATAAGATGGTGGATGACGAAGTTGCCAAAGAGGTCGAAGAAGCCACAATTAAGTTTGAGCAAATATTTTGACAATACGGTTTGCTGTCATGGCGACAAGCGCAATCCCCCCCCCCTCCCCACACTTCTTCCGTATACCTGTCCCTTGGTGGGGAATAAAAATAGCCATTTCAGTAGACGTGACGTCATTGGAATGCTGAGAAGTTGATATCCTTCGTAAACTGTTATTCGCGACATTCAGTTCATAATATTATTGCCGGAGCCTTTTTAGCACCTACACTTACTGGTTGGTCCAAAGATGCTGTTCCCTATGCAATTGGTGTCTTCTAAAAACACCGGAAAATGTTTCACGAGGCAATGGGTCCTCCACGTTTCAATGGTAGCTGAATGCTCGCTTGTAGGCCCATTTGTCAGTGTGCTGTACAATGTATCATGTTTCGAGTGATATTGAGAGTATTTCGTCGGGTATGGGATCGCGCGTTAATGGTGTTTTCTGCTTAGTTATGATGGTAGGCCTACTGCCTTAAAAAACCTTTAGTCCTGGATTGCAACTCTGGACACGATGAATTTTCTTTCAACTGCGAAGCTTTCTTTCATAGAAATTTATGCATTTTGTACACTCGATTCAACGGCAATTTTCTCTTTCATGAACAATATATATATATATATATATATATATATATATATATATATATATATATATATATATATATATATATATATATATATATATATATATATATATATATATATATATATATATATATATATATATATCAAAACGTTTATTTAAAAGAAAAAAAAAACATGAACAAGCCTCCAACATGTGGGTGTCTGCAGAACACATCTGTTCTAAAACGTATGCGAGAAATTTTTATTGGGGACAAGTGCTACGTACAAAGACTAAGTGATCCCAGTTTCTCAATCATGATTTTACTAAATAGAGAATATTCCGCCAAACGCTTGATTGCGTGAACTTACATGCACAACCAGAACTACTGTTCATCACTGAATTAGGGCATCTTTGAGTATGTTATCCTGACTGCAAGCATTATTTAAAATTACGTGCTTCGTATCTTCATGCACAGTAAATGAAACGAAGTCCTTGAATTGCGATGGACCCCACGAGGCCAATTCCAAAGACTGCCCTAAACCAAAAAAGGAGAAAAAAAATGCTGAAGCAAATGAGCTAAACAAGTACGCCCCAGAAGGAGGCGGCTGCGTCAGTGCAACACCGGAGGAGACGAACGCGTCGTCGGCGAGGACAAGCTGCAGTTCCAAACGAGGACTCCCGGGCTCCAGTTCCGTAGGTGGAGCAGAAGGTAGTTGAATCGGCATCGATAGATCTCCCCAAACCATTGCTTCAAGCCAGCCGCGCAAGTCCGGAATCGAATGTGTGGCCACACTTGCCGCTGCGCACACGGACATACATAGTACGTGTGAATTACATAGTCAAGCTGCTCATGCAGCTTTTTGCCAGAAAATCTTCCAGTTGAACCTGGAAAATAAACTTACTTACTTACTTACTTACTTACTTACTTACTTACCTTACACTGTCAGCGCGAGCAAGGACAGTGCACTCAGATATCACCATCAGTCGTCAAAGTCATCAGCCATCAAAGCCATGCTGCGACAAATAATCGACGCCCTGGAGCTGCTACTGTCCGGTTTAAATGCGCCAGTGGCGCTAACAGCGGCAAGAATTATGGACGCTATAGACAGCCTCCTAGCTACACTGCAGTAGCTTCCACCTCCAGTGCTCTTGAAGATGACTGTGCTGTGGTGTGAAGTGTACACGTACGCATTGCACAGAAACAGTATGTTGTGCGGTCCTCATTATATTCACCATACCACCACCCTCCTTCCTCTTCACATCACATCTCTGTTATTGTCCAAAACTCCTTCCTCAGCGTGAAGTAGCAGTCTAGATGTACTCAGGCCGACGTGTCAACATTTCTGCCATTAAATATTATCTCTTTTTCACACATGCTTTAATAATTACTGTAGAGTGAATAGCCTTATTACAATCCGTCTGCAGTTAAAATGGCCTGCCATATTAGTCTTCAGGGCGCAGGCGAACTCTAAAGGGCAACGGCAGATTCTAGAAGCCTCATTGAAGATTTCAAAGTAACCGCACGGTGTCTGGAGAACAGCACCTTCTTTATCAAAAAAAAACAACAACACTTGAAACTCCTTTCGTCCCGGTTTTCTTCCTTTCAGCTGGCACCGAATGAATGCACTAGCTTAAGAAGCGCCAGGTGTGTCAAGTAGGAAATCAAGAAAATTTACTTGTAAGAAACGAAAAAATCAATGGCTTTGTTTTATTTCATATTTTCTGAGCTTTCTCTAAGAGAAAAAAAAAGATTTCCACGCAGCCTGTACGTTGCCTCAAAAATCGGATTGGTCGTTTCTGAACACCCTCTACAACGCAACAAAATGCCCTTGGCCCTCAAGTGAATATCAAGAATTTTTCATAAATATTCTTAGTTAACTAACGAATTAGGTGGAATATAAAAAAAATGCTCTGAAGAGTGCCACATGATGGCAAACCATATGTCTTTGGTTTCCTTCAGCTGCGGTTAACCACTTTTTAAAATTACTCTGTTCAAGTTACGTGAAACACCCTGTATAAATTGAATTCAACATCGACTTGCAATTTTGTGAAATATCAATTCGCATAATTTTTAAGTGAACCAGATATTCTTTTTGGGGTGCAAATAAGTTCGCATGAATGAATGGTTTCCGGTTCTCATATGGAAATATAGAAAAGCGGCATGCTTAGTGCTTCAGCAACATATGTCCCTACATGCTTAAATATTGTCCCAAGTGATAGGGAGATAATACTTTTTTTCTTAAGCCTGTAAGCTTTCTGCAGTATGTATATTTTTCTATATTCTTGCAGCCTGCATATTTAACAGTATTTCTTTATTTAATTCGTATGCCTGCATGTAATTTGTTTGGTGTTTTGTTTTGCTGAAAACCGCACTTCGTATTCTAAGATTTATTTAAGTTTAAAATATCGGCAGTTCGTCAAATAGCAAAGGCACCTATGTGTTTGTTGCGGGTGACTGTCCCGTGTGAACGCTTTCGAGTTAGAGTGGTTTCACCGTGTTTCTTCTTCCTCCTCCGCTCTCTCCCTCCCCTTCTCATCTTCCTATGTCCCCTTCCCTTTCCCCAGCGTAGATAAGACAACCAGATGCTGTTCAATTCAACACCCCTGCCTTCTTGGTATATTTTCTCCTTGTCCTCCCATGCTGCAAATATTTGTTAAAGCTGCTTCAGCTATACCATTTGCTTTGCGTGATTATCTTGTAACCCTCCGTGGTTGTTCAGTTGCTATGGTGTTGGGCTGCTGAGCACGAGGTCGCGGGATCGACTCCCTGCCACGGCGGCCGCATTTCGATGGGGGCGAAATGCGAAAACAACCGTGTACTTAGATTTAGGTGAGCGTTAAAGAACCCCAGGTGGTCCAAATTTTCGGAGTCCCCCACTACGGCGTGCCTCATAATCAGAAAGTGGTTTTGGCACGTAAAACCCCATAATTAAAAAAATTATCTTGTAATTCTATAATGTTAGTCTTCTTCTATAATGTTCTTTAATGTTATTCTATAATGTTATTTTACAAGCGATTCGATCGGGATATCTGCTATAAAACATGATGATAAGCAGCGCGAAGACTTCCAGGAACAGTAAACAAAGAACCAAAGACCACAAGCGCTAGCACAAACGCCACACGTGCTTGTGGTGCTTGGTTCTTTCTTTAGTGTTCCCGGAGGCCCTCACGCTGCCTACCATCATGGTGGTATTTTAGTTTGCACAATTTTTTTATTCGCTCAGGCAATCACCATCATGTAGAAGACAGACGTGCATTTATTACTTGCATTTTGAAACTTGTTGCATGACACCAAAAGTAAAATGTGCAGCGCATGAATAAGAAACATTCCTTCCTCTGTACCCTGTTCGATTCGGCGCTTAAAGGGCTGGATAAATGGAGAAGGGACACTGTGAAGGCAGCGTATCGCTGCCTAGCGCATTCAAGTTCTCCTCAGGTTACATTTGAGCCCACATCAGACGAATGGTTAGTGCAAACTGACGCAACGTGTTTATATGCTTTAGGCTTCCGGAGTACAGGGGCAGCCGCTGGGTAGTGTGCGACGAGATTTCTTTAAAAGAATGTCAGTGCGAACTTCCTTCGACGAAGTGATGAAGAGGATGAAGTTACAAGGGCCTCGCAAGAACTGATCCGGGGATAAGCGACAGGAGAAGATGGAATAACCATCGATTTATACAGAGATGGAGATGTCATGCTTGAAAAGCTTGTGGCCCTTTATACGCAACGCCTCATGACTTCAAGCGTACAAGAGGACTACAAGAATGCCAACATTATATTAATCCACAAGAAAGGAGATGTTAAAGAATTGAAGGACTATAGGCTCATTAGCTTGCTTTCAATATTGTGTACAATATTCATCAAGGTCATTTCCAATAAAATCAGGGCAACACGACTTCATTCAACCAAGAGGAAATGTTGGCTTCAAGAAGGGATATTCTACGATGGATCATATCCGTGTCTTGAATCAGGCGATTGAGAAATCTGCGGAGTTCAATCAATCTCTTCGTATGGCATTCACAGATTATGAATTTATATTTGATCCAGTAGAGATACCAGCAGTCATAGAAGCACTGCTTAATCAAGGGGTTCAGGAAAGATCGTGAATATCGCGGGAAATATCTACGAAAATTCTACATCTACCTTGGTTCTCCACAAGAAAATTACAAAATTAACTGTCAATAAAGGAGTCATGAAAGGTAGCACAATCTCCCAAATGCTAGTCAGTGCAGGTTCGAAAGAAGTATTGAAGCTATTAAACCTGGAAGGCTTAGGAGTGGGAATCAACAGCGAATATCTCAACAAACTTCGGTTTGCAGATCATTGTCCTGTTCAACAACACAGGGGACAAATTACGAGAAAGAATCGATGATCTTAACAGAGAAAGTGTAACAGTGGGGTTACGGGTTAGTATACAAAAGAGAAAGATGATGATCAATAGCCTGGCAACGAAGCAAGAGTTCTGGATCGCTAGCCAGCCTCTAGAGCATGTGAAGGAGAACGTTCGTTAATGTCTGTTACTCACAGGGGACCTTGATCATGAGAAGGAAATTTACAGAAGAATGAAAATGGGTTGGAGTGCATAAGGAACGTATTGCCAGACACTGACTGCGAGCTTAACACTGTCATTGGAAAGAAAGGCGCACAATCACTGCATTATATCACTGCTAACATACTGGGAAGAAACTTTGAGGTTGACAAAGGAGCTCGAGAACAAGTTAAGCACCGCGCAAAGAGCGATGGAACAAAAAATGTTAGGCGTAAAGTTAAGATACAGGAAGAAGGCAGTGCGGATGAGAGAGTAAATGGGACAGCCTATATCCTAATTGGCATGAAGAGAAACAAATGGAGCTGGGCAGGCCATGTAACGCGTAGGATGAATAACCAGTAGATTTACAATATGCCTGCCAAAGTCAGGGAAGTGCAGCCGAGAACGGCAGAAAACTAGGTGGGGTGATGAAATTAGGAAATTCACAGGCGCAAGTTCAAATCAGTTGGCGCAGAAGAAGGGTTTTGGGATATCGCAGGGAGAGGCCTTCGTCCTACAGTCGACATAAGAATAGGCTGCTGCTGCTGCTGCTGATGATGATGATGATGAAGTAGTGGTGCAAGCCAAGTCCCAGTCCGTTGTAACGTCTTAGACTAATAATAAGGTAAAATGCATGTCAATGTCACCATGGGAATAATTTGAGGCTACGTCGTAAGTCGTAATCGTACTGGTTGCCGTTTACAGTTTGGCTATCCAAGCACTCTCACGCCGTCGATTGGAGACCGTCTTATTATGTAAATGGTATTAAAATATAAGGGCATGTATTTTATTCGTACGGTGGTCCTGGTTACGACTGCCGTATTCACAGGTAGATGTGCTCATTACTACTATAACTACTGTGGCATGTACATACGTTTTGGCACGAAAGCACCAAAGCACCGCTTACCTAATCGACAACATCAAACAGACACAAAGCATGGTGTACTTTTACCCTTGCAAAGATCATTTGCCTTTTACTCACCTAAAGGCAGCACTAGAAGATAGATGCGCCATTGCTCGCTATCTACATTGTGGGATTAAATTTCTTTTTCAATTGATGAAAGGCGGTTTTATTATTAACAAAAGCGGCTACGTACTACTGCCTAGGAAATGAAGTGAGAGGGCGAATCATACGCGAGTGCTTCAGATTTATTTCGCTTGAAGAAATCTGTTTCGGCGTTTTTTTTTCTTGATGCAGTTGATGCATGGAACGGGCTTCCGAAAGATGTGGTCAACACAAATGATGTTTCTGAATTCGTGGGTTTAGCTCATGTGCATTTACGTCATTAATTCTGATGATTAGCTTGAGCTTCAGCTATGGTTACTGTTGTGCCAGTTGTTACATATATGCACATATATGTATATAAGTGCTTGAGTATGTGTAAACTTTTGCATGGAGAATGTTCTCGCTCCCTGTAATGACCCACGAGAGAGGGTTAGCAGTATTTCTAAATATATACATAAACAAAATAAATATACCTGTATATATGTGCTCTGGATACTTGAAATAAAGAACACTCTGCAGAAGGAAAATTGCTTGGGCCCAAGCGACCACCCGTCCCTTTCAAACACTCTAGAAGCTATTCTCACTGGCAGCCTTTTCTCTTTAAATCGTTTTCGCGCGCACTGAAGAAATCAAAAATTCTAAAGTGCATTTACCCTTGATATAGTAACGCAGGTCTCCAAGTGAGAAAGACTCGCATTGTTCTCATTTTTCCGCCAGACATCCATTCAGCACTACACGCGAAAAATGGGTTCCAAGTGGGAAAACACGTGCGGAATAAAGACATTTTTTGTTATTCACACGCTACACAGGAATATATAGACCACGCTGATGCGCGGTGGAGCATTTCTGCCTTGTAAGCTATGAACAGCGTTCCATGTTTTAAAGTTTTTCTTATTTTGCGCTTATTTTGTCTCCTGTTAATGCTTCAAAATAGAAGCAGCACATCTGTTTCTGCGGGAAACCCTAGCACGGGTTACAGGGCTATGTCAGGAAGATCAAGCATGCCAGTGAGACGCCCTCCGCCACCTCCTACTCCTCGACCACCGACGCAGAGACCTAGATGTCCTTTCGGGCGTTAAAGTATGTATTCATTGCATTATTCCTTAATTAGCAAAAGGGGACTGGAGACACATTTTTAAATCAAATTGTTGCAAAAATATAAGGGTCTACATTTTGTTCTTATTGCGTTCCTTATTTCGTCTGCTGTAGTCACAGGTCGATGTACTGATTGCTGCTATAGCTATGGTGGCATGTACATCCATTTGTGAACAAAAGCACCAAAGCAGCGCTTACTTAGCGGAAAACGTCAACTAGACACAATGCATGGCGGCCTTTCACCCTTGCAAAAATAATTCGACCTTTACCCGCCTGAAGGCACCTGTAACATTTTCACTTGCACTCAAGAACTATAGAATCCCAAAGTGCTTTTAGCCTTCGATATCCTAATATAGGTCTCCAAGTGTGAGAGTAACATTGTTCTAATGTTCCCGCAAGCGATCCAACTCAGCAGTGCTTGTGAAAGTCGGGTTCCAAGTGAAAGTACATATTTGCGCCTTGAACGCTATGGACAAAGTCCCATGTTTTAAGGTTCTTGTTATTTTGTAGATATTTTGTGTTCTGTTAATGCTGCAACAAAGAAGCAGCACATCTGTTTCTGCGGGAAACCCTGGTACGGCTTCCAGGAGTATGTTAGGAAGACCAAGCATGCCCGTGAGACCCCCTCCACCACCTCCTACTCCTAGACCATCGACGCAAAGACCTAGATGTCCTTTCGGGCGTTAAGGTGTGTATTGGTTGCATTATTCCTGAACTAATTCTCGTTTGGTGAAGACACTCATGACAGTGTGAACCTGTACGAGCGTAGAAATAGCATTATTACGCTCACGGTGCATCTTGAAGCGAATAACTTCATTTGACTCTTTCGCTGTGCTTGTTGTGGTCGCTGGTGTTCGGCCGGTGGTCGGACCTACACAGCCAATGCAAAGGCGCTGACACAAAGGGGCCCATGCTTCTTCTAACAAAAGTTGCGGGGCACGTTCGGCACCGAAGGCCAGCTGTTATAGCTGTTTCAGATTCACGCGCTTTCGCGGGAGAGCTTTGGGGCGTCGCAAAGTCTAGATGGTGTGGTTGAGCGATAACGAAGAGCTGCCCCCATATTCTCCCACGACCTCTCCTCATGCGAAGGTTGCTGAAGTAGACTCAGGCAGCGGGAGAAAAACATGGCAGTCGCATTTCAGGCCGACATTCCTACCGCTAGAGACAGCACACAAACGACCCATCGGCTTATATGTAAAGCCCCTTTCACTGTTAGTACTACTTCCTAGTTTACTATGTACTAGTTAACGGTTCATTTGTGTACGTAATTACGTAATGAAACAAATACCGGCCGCCTCAATTTCTTCACTGAACACATACACGCCTTCAAAGGTATCATAATTTTACTAAATTTATTAGCTTGATAAAATATCCTTTTTGATTTTTCTATTGCCAATCAATGCTGTTGATTTCCGCATGGTTATCTTTCTCGCGTTCTTAGAATGCGCAAGAATATATGGTATAAAGCAATGATGCTTATAAAGGTGCTCAATATGCTGGCGCATTAGGGTACATAGCTCCCCACCACAAGATCACTTAAAATGGGGAACTTGCTCTATGGTAAAACCCGTCTCGCAACGGTAATCTGCGTGCTTGAATTACTGGCCCCTGAAAAATAGCAGCATTGTCAAATACCTACTTAAATAATAAAATAAATTACTTATACATTTGTGGATTTACAGGGTACAAATATGGGCCTGCAGCCCAAGCCAACGGATGGTTTGTGGGGCAGTGCCCGACAGCAAGGGACAAGTCAGAACATACACCAAGGTCGGTTCACATCACCAAAATAACTGAACTAAGCAGGAAGAAAAGAAAAAAAATCAAGCATACAAATTAAAGATAATATACTTTACGTCTTTCCGACTGCCTAAAGAGAACACACTAATTGGTAGGTCATTCAGGACACTTGGAACATAAAAAAGCACGAACACGTTCTCCATATCTAGTTCGCACTCTGGGCAAAATGAAATGATCTCTTGGGCGAAATCTTCGAGCGAGGGATGCATGGGAGGCAATATTCATTATTCCACAGGTACGTGAGAATAACACTTCCTTCAAATAACAACTTGAATGAAGGAATATGGTAGAAAAGAAACAGACTAGAATTGTTGGGAATTGGAACACCATACATCACGGCATGAATCGTAGATTTCAGTAAGCAATCAACCTTATTGCGCCAAAACACTCAACAAAAGTAAACAAGAATAAGTTCCATAGCGGAGCACACTGTATCCTAATGCATGGGCTATCATTTTCCTTATATAAATTGGGCATAATGCTTTGATAGAGTAAAGCAAACACGCTATTTTGCGCAGCCGTTCACAAACGTTAACTAAATGGTTGTTCCAAGACATGCTGGAATCAAAATGAACGCCCAGATATTTGACACCTGAAAGGTATGGAATAGGAGAGCAGGAGCAATTATTATACTAAGGAGAATGAAGAAACAAAGGAAGGATGGCAGGAATACGTTTCAGGGGATTGCGGAAAAATATGAGTTTATAGCCGGGTACAACTTCATAACAAACTAGCATTTGCTACCCATAGGCGGATGCACACGAGCATCCATCAATGGGCGCGTACTTTGGACTGACGTCATGAGCCGCACGGCTGGTGACCCCGCCAAAGGAGAAGATGGCCGCCCGCGCTTCGAAGTGGGCCAAGCCGCGCCAGCTTTGTGCGTCAGCCCGTAGTCAGAGTGGATTCTCGAACTGTTTGTGATGCTCTATCATGCTGTAAATATTACTGCGAGCTTACTATGCACCATTTTTACAGCGTGTGTTTATTCTGAGCCGTGATCCGACGAAAAAACATTGCGGCGATCATCGCTGACGCTGCGCTACGCTTTGCCTCTCAAGATCTCTCGGGGACACACCACTACAAACAAACATTCTGCGCGTTCGTTACATGTTGTTTTGTTTAGCTCCAAAGGGGCCTTACGACAAGGAAAGTTTGCTAAAGTCCGGTGCCTACTGTTAGCGGTGGGTGTGTTCTTGTGTACTTCTTCGCTGCATGCGTTTTTGGTAGGACGGGGTGAAGTGATGGAGCAAAACCATTCTCAGGAGAAATGAGAAGAGCGTGCGCGTGAAGCAAACCTACCAGTGTCTCAAAAGAAATAATTTGTGGAAACATCCTCCAACGCAAAGATTTGTTGCTGCCAGCTTAGCGTGAACGATCGTTGTCAGCAGTGGCATAGCCGATAGTCTAGCGGTGGTGTTGGAGCGTTGCGTAGCACTGTCAATTGATTGCTGTACATCGGTGCTTACTGCACGCGCAAGCTGTAAAATGCGTGCTGTGACACAATCACGCATAAGGTTTGCTGCCAGCGCTCGATATGCATTCCCGCTACACAGCTCCACGCTGCTTTTCGATTCTCGTGATATGTTGATATTAAACATTCCTAAGACAATGTCAAGATAACGGTGAAAGAAAAGAAAAACATACGAGCAGGTCGGCACAGCACCTTGTGAACCCGCTCCTAATACCTCAACCCGCGTCTGTTTGTAAAACTGTGTGTGTGCATGTTTTCTTCCATTTGTCTATTTTTTTTATTTCCCCCATTTCCTTATATTTCAAATTTCGGTAGTTTTCACGTTTCTGTGTGAATATGTGCCTGCTTCTATGCGTGTTTGCGATTACTCTTATTTCTGTCCTTTTATTTCATATTATCATTTGTTGGTGCAAGTTTTCTTTCAGAAAATTCTTTGACATTTTCATTAACGTATCTCATTCAAGCCTTTCTCACTGGTCTACCTTGTCTTCCCAATTTTCCTACTTGATGTGTTTTCTGTCCTTGCTCCTTGTGTTGTTGCCGCAGTGTGATTAACCAAGTAGCACAAAACAAATTTTCATTTGCTGTGAAAATATCAAGGTTCACAGACACATGTTCTTATAGGCGTCACGTGGGTTGCAGAGTAACTTTGCCTCTTGCCCTTGTTCCTTTTTATGCATCAGTGCATGTGGCAGCTCGCCAGAAGTGCACATGAAAGGGTGCCATATTCTGAAACAGCACCTTGCTATGTTGTATTTTTTACGCTTCCAGTCTTAGTAAACAGGCGGTTTCACTGCCCATCAGTGCATTTCTTGCAAGTCATGTATTTCTTGCATTTTTGTATTCACTGCTACGATCTCAGACTTCAGGCATGGCAACTCTTCTATTTTGGAGGTAATTAAGGAAATAGACTCGATTTGCTCGCGAATGGAATCCAGCAGTGATAGCTTTCAGCAATAACTGTGGACTGACTTGAACTACCCTGGGACGCATCTACTGATCTGCATGTTTTGCATCGCCACTTTTCTCTCCTCTTCGCGCCCATGGCCGAAAGAGTGGCTTCAGCCACATTGAGCACTCCTGTCAGAGGTGATATCTCCACACCGAGCACTCCATATATCGGTCCTCATAAGAAAAACCATCTCCACACTGAGTGGGCATCAAACGATGCATGTATGCAATGTATGATTGGAATATACTGCCAGATGAAATCGCATCCGAGGCCAAACATGGTGCTTTCTTGAATAAACTTACGTGCTGGCTGCATAAAACTATGAATCAGACGACATGCATTTGTTCTTATGGGTACAGCCGATGCCGAACGTGTTCAGCGTTCAGCAGACGAACATATTCAATTACCAACTCGCCCAGCTTGCCGTGTTAAGACATGTATTTGTCATTTTCTATGTACTGAGAAAAAGTCATTTTTTAGTGCACTCATATTTTTTTGCCTGGCTATATTTTTATACATTATGAGTGAATCTGTTCCCCGTGAATTTTTACTTCTTTTTTGATTGCTGTGCTATGTATAATGTTTAAGGATTGCTTTTTTCAAGCCATATATAGTACCTGTAAAAGGCCTTAGGGTACATGAATAAAGAGATCCTGAGAGAATCGCTCAAGTTCCGCTTTGCTCTATTTTCAAAGGATTCGGACGTATTTTCTTGAATACTTAGAAGAAGCTTTAACAGCGTAAAAATAATTTCAGAATACTTTCAATTACAACACCTATCTAATCTCCCGCCGTCCTTTGCTGTGGCATTGGTAAATACAAAGAGTTTTGTCGGAAAACGCACTTTTTAGGCCAGAGAGAGAAAGAGAGCACTTTATTTGCACCCGTAAGAGAGTATGGCTGATCGGGGGGAGACGCAGTTCCCGCTTTCACCGTCTACTTCCCCCGTAGACGCGGACTGGAATCAGTTGGCTTCCTGCAGCGGCCTGGGCTTCACCGATGACTTGTTTTTGGGCTACGGAGGGAGGATTCCCAGTGCCGCTGAATGTTGTTTGCATAGTTGCTAACAGTAGCAGAATGCGGATACCTTAATTCTTCCACGTGCATTTCGTTCTTTCTTTTGCAGATCCGAGAAATGTTCGCATCGGACCGTAATCAGTGGGAACATTATATGTAAGCTTTTTAAATTTGAAACTGTGTCTTCCGCATATTCTAAAACGTGTAAATAAATTCAATAATTTACTAGGGTTTATCGCCAGTAATGTACTCAAAAAAGGTACTGCAAGATATAACCCCGAATGGAAGCGGTGCACGGCTAACAAGTTTCAAGTTTTTTGGATTTGATTGTGAAATGACGAAGAAAACATTGGAAACCGAGAATACACCATTCTGACATCAAGAAATAAATTTTACGTGCTATTGATTTAATTGTAGTATGTGAAATACATTTAGGAATGACGGTGTGGAAGCTGTAGCAGATAAACCTACCAGGAATTTGAAAAACAAATTATAACAGTTCGGAGGTTTCTCGCCATGCAGACCCTCTGGCATAACGTCACCTAACGTCTGATGTAAAAAAAAAAGCTATTTCATATGCCGTATTAGCCGTAGCATTGCTTCACTCCCAGGTTTTTTTTTTTTTCTGGAGCACAATCCGGGAGGCGGTACACTTCCTTCACCGTCTATTGGACTTCGGAGCGCTGTTACAGTTTCTTTCAAAACTATTAGAGCAAGCTCTGGCACTTGTGTCTATAACAGCTGCAAGCATAACGGTTTACCCACCATGAAAATTATGGTTAGTACATGAATTTCTCTAAACATTTTCCCGTCTTCCTTCAAATGTTTTCGTGGACTTCGTAAAACTGATCATCATGAACAACTAGTGCTGTGGAAATAGTACGCCAATTTAGAATGAATATACATATGCGCAGGATCTTATTGCCATCTGAGGTTAGAAGTATAAAGTTAGCTCAAAGGGTGGCCGAAATGGCAGAATAAGCGCTACAAATAAAGTCACAAGACTGCTCGAAGAAGCAAGAACGAATTTAAGACAAATGTGTGCGCTAGCTATCATTCCCGTGGCAGCTTAACGTTCCCAGGGCCAGTGTTCCCCCCTGGAATTTTATTTGAAGAATAAATTATACAGGAGTGATTCTTGCGGCGCCAGGAGGCGATACATGTACCGATACAGTCCAGTATTGCCCTTACTCTATTGGACATTACCTTGGTGAATATTTTATATAACACTGGAAGTAAGCTAATGGACCTATAATTTCTCAATTTTTTAACGTTTCCCTTTTTGTGGATAAGTATAATATAGAAATTCTTCCAGTCCTCTGGGACCCTTGAAGTCGATATACAGTTTGCATAAAGGGCCTCCAGTTTTTCAAGCATTATGTGTCCTACATCTCCGATTAAATTGACTGGTATTGCATCTTCTCCTGCCGCTTTTCCCAGTTTCATGTCTTGCAAGGCCCTTCTAACTTCATTGCTAATTATAGAAGGAGCCTCTGTAACCTGTTCATTACTACTTCGAATTGAGCTATTTGTGGCAGATTTGGGTACTGTAAAGGTCAGTATAGAATTCTTCCGCTGCTTTTACTTTATCTTCGAGATTACTGATGATACTACCCTGCTTATCTTTCAGTGCATACATCTTGGTTTGTCTTATGCCAAGTTCCCTTGCCACTGATTTTATGCGGCGTCCATTTTTTTTACTGCTTCCTCAGTGTTTCTCACGTTATAATTTCGAATATCCCTGATTTTCTCCCTGTTGACTAGCTTTGACAGCCGCGAATTTTATCTCTTGAGTTTGACACTTTCATCGTTTGTCCTTTCTATATTAGGTCGTTTGCTACTTGGGAAAGCTTACCTACTGGTTGCCTTGGTGCCTTACCTCCCACTTTGACTGCTGCTTCTGAAGCCAGCGTAGTTACAGTTACATTCATTGCCTCACTGTCTTCTTCATCTGTATGTTCTAAGGCCTCATATTTGTTTGCTATTGCTAACCTGAATTCGTCTGCTGTTACCCTTACTGCGTCTAGATTGGCCTGTTTCTTCCTGACCAATTTTACTAGTGCTATTTTCAAATAGAAGTGAGTCCTAGACTGCACTAGCATATGATCACAGAACTTTACTCTACCGATCACTTCAACATCCTGCTCTATGCTGGGATGAGCACAAAGTATGAAATCTATCTCATTTGCTCTTTCACCACTAGAGCTTTTCCAGGTCCACTTTTTATTCGAACGCTTCCTGGAAAAGGCGTTCATTACTCAGAGCCTATTCCTTTCCTCGAATTCTACCAACTTGTATCTCTCGTCGAGTGTTCTTAGAATCCATGCCGTGGTTGCCAATTGCTTGTTCACCAGCCTGCTTTGAGCGTTGAGGTCGTGGTTTGAGGGCGTGCGTTGTAATTTAACACACTTTATTGCACAACAAAAGCTCATTTTTGATGCATGGCTAACTTTGGTGGCTGAGGCACGCGTCCGTCTCTAAAATGTGCAGGTTTTATTGTGATGCGCCATTCCACCTTCTTAGCTCATTAATGCTTCCGTGCACCGATCCCCAGATCCTTGGGGATCTGCATAATTTGTTTTGTTTTATGGCGACAGCAATTATGTGAACCCTTCAGACGCATTTCGGCCGTCACCGTCACCATGAGGTTCCATATAAAGTCGAAGGGTGATAAAATGCGTGCGCCGTATCCTGTAGTGCGAGTGAAAACGGGCGTGGGTGAGCCGGTGATCGCGGCTCAATTTCACACTCTCCTCACACCCCCTCCAGTGGCTTGCGCGGGATTACTATTACTTTATAATTGCTTTTGTAGAGTAATATTGTAATATAGGAATAATATTAATAATATTATTTTCACATAGGAATATCGAGTAATTGTTATCATATTATAACTGCGATTACTATTACTCTCAATAATTTTCTTTGGCCCTTTCACCATTTTCATTTCGGTCGGTTATGGCCAGCGGTGGTCGGACAATACAAAGTAGCCTGTATGAAGGGCACGCGCCATCTTGCAGCTGAGTTGCGAGGCTTGGTTCGTCGAGCTATCTTTCTGTTCTCCCATTTACTTCTACACTCCCCGCGTGACGGCTACCAGAGGGAGCTGATGCGGCGGAAGAGGAGCTTCGCAATTGCCTCCGACGCCGGCGCTCGGGCTGCTGAAGGCACCCAGGCTATCCCAAGTGGACTTGTATGCAGAGTCCAGTTGACTACTACTGTAGATGTCTTTGTTAACGGCTCAGTTGTATTGGTAATTATGCAATGAAACAAACGGCACTTAATAATTTACACTGCAACCCTTTCAGGCTTGTGATCATCGACCGAGAAGACCAGTAGCTAGAATGTGGTGTGGACGTGGGTATATACTGTGGTTCATGAGCGCGCACTGGGCACATAGGATGAAAGCCGAAGTTTGAAAATCTGGGCGGACGGTGGGTTTTATCTAGAACAGAAAGGATAGAGAAAGTACAGGTGCCTGGGAGAAGGTGCTCACTTCATGTGCCGCTTTCAGCTCTCGACAAACAATGCTTGTTGCAACACGACAGTGCTGTCGTGTTGAGAAAACGCGATAAACCGTGGGATCATGATTATATTGCGCGTAGTGTTACACTGACAATTTTAAGTGAAAGACAGGACGTGGACGTAAGTAGCGTACGTGGCTCTACGTACGCCCGCGTCCTGTCCTTCACTTAAAATCGTCAGTGCAACACTACGCGCAATACAATCATGAACGTTCACTAAGTAGCCCACTTCATTGCTTTACCAAACCGTGGGAGACGTGGCTGCCTACAGGTGGCGGCATACTTTGAGAATGAAGTCTATGCTGGGGATGTTATTTAAGAGCATAAAATTAATCAAAAGATTCCATTATCAATGCTATTGACGACGTGTACAAGATTATAGTCACAAATGTGTTCGTCAGCCTAGCAACAAAGAAGTAATACATCGAGAATGCAAGAGATGTAAACATAGGTGTGGTGTCTGGCTCAGACCAGACGCATGACACGGGACCACGCAAGCGCAGTATGCAACTCTCTTTATTCGTCACAGTAAAGCAACTTATATAGGAAATCCTATTGAATGATGATGACGATATGTACACTGAAAGAAATGAAACTGAAACAAGAAAGAAGGATACAACAATAGGCGTGGTCGATGTCTGCACGCGGGTGGCAAGCGCCTTTATAGCAGCGAGCTGGCGGCTAAACAAATTGCAATACCGGTCGCAGAGCTTCTCTTTGAAACTTCGTGGTTGTAAGAGGAAGAGAGACGTGCTCCCAGCTCGTCTAGCCCGGCCTCAAGGCGCCGCGGATCAATCACGCGACCTCCAACATTATGCTGGAAGGCACAGGGCGAGAATCACGCCACCAGCCTTCTCAACTCGTGCCAGCACCCACGGCAGATTGCGTGAGCACCCACACACCGCGTACGGGGAATCCTTCTAGTACTTCGACTTTCCCAGGGACAGCAGAGCGACACCGGCGGCGACGGAGCAAACGCGACTCGAACGTCCGTATAAACGCTACTGCCACAAGTACACCATTGTATTGGCAGCACAAAGCAGGGACAGCTCAGCGCTGGAGGGAAGAAAGTTCAAAAAGGGTACGCTTTTTTTCTATGTTGATTATTAACCTGCGCTGAACAGCCCATAAGTAAGATGAACATAATTTTAATATGCAGCAGGAAACTCACAATACAGCGGTGGAGAGAATAAAAGTTACCATTTCATTTCAATTTCTTTATCCATTGTCTGAGATGCATAAAGCTAAGCGCAGAAGCTGCGACTTACGTACGTTTCGGCCCAAGGACTATGGCAAAGGTTTTGAAATTAAGCATGCTGGTCGTTTTTACTTCACTTGGCCTTATTTTCAGGCTGCGGCAAAATATCCCCACCTGTGCTCTAGCAGGAAACCCAGCAATTAGTCCCAAGAATCCTACAAGCAGAGATACATACCCTAATACAATACAACGACCTACCTACTATACTACACGACGAACCACAACTACGAGACGCCCAGGTAGGTGCCTTCTGTTGAACTGCTTCCACGAAATCTACTTGAAAACACGCTGCTGCTGTTATTCATCTAACACCCGCCGTGGTGGCGTAGTGGCTATGGCGTTGCCCTACTAAGTCCGAGGGCGTGGTGCCTAATCACGGCACGTGTTGGGCTGCTGAGCACGAGGTCGCGGGATCGAATCCCGGCTAGGGCGGCCGCATTTCGATGGGGCGAAATGCGAAAACACCCGTATGCTTAGATTTAGGTGCACGTTAAAGAACACCTGGCTGTAGAAATTTCCGTAGTCCTCCACTATGGCGTGCCTTATACCCGGAAAGGAGTTTTGGCACATAAAACCCCACTATTTTTTTTTAATCGCTGCACCGGGAGACGCATTTCGATGCGAGTGAAATGCAAAAACGTCCGTGTACCATGCATTGGGTGCATGTTGAAGAACCCCAGGTGGTCAGAATTATCCCCGAGTCCCTGAATACGACGTGCCTCATAATGTAAGCGCCGTTTCGCCACGTAAAATGTAATATTCTGAAATTTTGCTACTTATTTAACAAGATGCCTTGCGTACCCTTTTCATGGCTATCGCGTCGGCACTGTCATGTTTGATCCCGTGTCCACTGCTCGCCTCAGCTGCATCCGTGCTGACAGCTGTGCACAACGTCAGCAAGCGTCTGTAGATATCGTTGACGGGAACTGCCGAAACTTTGGCCACAACTTCAAAGGCCGTACAAACACTTCCGCAACTCATTACGCCTTGTCCAAATGGTATCAGCAGCATTGTGCCACAATCCCCCGTATGTTTTGCACGCATAATTTTCTTGTACCAACGCTAAGTAGCTTTTGAGGCAATTGGCGTGTGCGCAGTGCTGGCTATTATCGAAGATACATGTATCGTGGATAGTATTTTTGATAGGCGTTGGATATCTTGTATGTGCATCCTGATACGTCTGGCAAGACGTGTATCAGTATCTGCATTTCCAATACATAAATGAATGTATCGCGTATTTAAAAATGCGAAATACGCAACATCACCGTGGGAAACTATAAACGTTGGTCAAACAAAGTTTCTCTATTCTCACTGCTGCCATGAAGCAACCTGAATAAAACTAAAGGCAGCCACATTCTTTTATCTTTCCACTGCAGCCCTCCAGCGAGGGCAGGCGATAAGGTCTGCGCGTCCCTATTGGGACCGAGCTTATCTACAAAGATTCGACAGCTACCTTGGTTCTCCACAACAAAAATAGAAAGTTACCTGCGAGACACAATCTCTGCAATGCTTATTCACTGCAAGCTTGGAAGAAGTATTCAGGCTATTAAACTGGGAAGGCTTAGGAATTAGACTAAACGACGAATATCTCAGCAATCCTTCGGTATTAAGATAACGTTACCTTGTTCAACAACAATGGGGACGAATTACAACAAATAATTCAGGACCTTAACAAAGAAAGTGCAAGAGTGGGGCTGGACATCATTATGCAGCAGACCAATATATTGATAAATAGCCTGGCAGGGGAAAAAGCGTTCAGGATTGCCAGTAAGCCTCTAGAGTATGTAAAGGAGTACGTTTATCTAGGTCGATTACTTACAGGGGACCGTGATCATGAGAAGAATATTTACAGAAGAATAAAGATGGGTTGAATTGCATACGGCAGGAATTGGGGGATCGGGACTTAGAGCGTACCACTATCATTGAAAAGAAAGGAGTACGATCAGTGCATTCTACTGGTGCTAACATATGGGGCGGAAACTTGGAGGTCGACAAAGAGGCTCGAGAAGAAGTTAAGGACCGCGGAAAGAGCCATGAAACTAAATATATTAGGTGTAACGTTAAGAGACAGAAAGAGAGTGGTGTGTAGCAATGAGCAAACGGGGTTAGCCAATATTGTAATTGACATACAGAGAAAAAATGGAGTTGGGGAGGCCATGCAATTCGTTGGACGGATAACCAGTGGACAAATATAGTTGCCGAAGGGGTGCCAAGAGAAGATGAAGGCAGTCGAAGGCGGCTGAAAATATGGTGGGCTGATGAAATAAGAAAATTTGGAGGCGCTATAGTTGGAATCGGTTGGCACTGTACAATGGCAGGGAGAGGCCTTCATGCTGCAATGATGATAAATATGCTGCTGCTGCTGACGACAATAATTGGTAGAGCACAGTCACATGGTGGCGCTCCCCAGTGGTGTTTCTTTAAAACTCTACAACGGTATTTACGCCATCGTGCAGAAACTTCTAATCGACGTTCTTGTAATTAGATGGCGACCCGCTAGCTGGTCGGCAAGCAGAGCAACCACTCCCATCAATTACAAAAGCTACAATCAAAAACCACTCACGGCGTAGCGTATACATGGCTTTCATGTTAAGAAGCTAAATCAAGCTCAATAAATTGTTTCGGAATAAAAATATTTTTTTCACAGCGGAAAGTTCACTTATGGAAACGTTTCCTCCCGCCTTCCCCCTGTTTTCCCTGGTTCCTTAAGTCGGCCACTTAAGCATCCGTGTGTTTCCAAATAGAAGTTAATTCCGGCTCGGCCTGATTTTGTTTCAATGTGCGAGTTGTCAAGCACAGTGCTGTGTACACAGCGTACAGCGCTCCTTATTCTTTCCTCGATCGAGTCAAGGTGCTAAACATCTTCGTTCACGCCAATGCCCAACGAACCCATGTAGTGCCAGAAAAACGAATGAAGGCCAATGAACTCGAGAGGCTGTCCATTTAAGGGTCGCGGGATCGAATCCCGGCCACGGCGGCCGCATTTCGATGGGGGCGAAATGCGAAAACACCCGTGTGCTTAGATTTAGGTGCACGTTAAAGAACCCCAGGTGGTCAAAATTTCCGGAGTCCTCCACTACGGCGTGCCTCATAATCAGAAAGTGGTTTTGGCACGTAAAACCCCAAATATTATTATCCATTTAAGGCGTAAAGATATCGTGAAAAAGCGCACTGAGAGAAAACGTTTTTTTCCCCACATTCAGTTCTAGCTTCAACATTCACTTCCCCAATCGTGCAATGTTTTACAGCGCCTGTGTTTGTTTGGAAGACTTATCTAAGAATACTTGAAAACTAGAATTCGATTATGCGAAACTAATTATGCGAGACACTATAGTTTATTAGTTAGCTCGCTTGAACAAAGAATGAAGGAATCAAATACAAACCAGTTACAAGGTTGACGATGCCTTACACCCAACACATTTGTGTTCATATATTCTATGATTTATTTACTGTGCCAATAATAAATTATATCGCTGCTCAAAAAAGCGTTAAACGGTGTTTCGTATTTGTTCTCGCAATAAAAGCTTCAGATGCAAGGTAATGCAAAGCAGCATATTACTGAGGACCCCCAAATAGCTGAATAATTTCGTGTGCAAAGAAAACGTATCCAACGAAGATAGGGTAAACACGGGGAAGGCGGGATATGGAAATTCAAGGCGACGAGCAAATCGATAACAATGTAAACCAAAAGAAAACGTTTCGATATGCGGACTTGCCTTTATTTATTCATATGTCGCTTTGAAAATGAAAGGTGCACTTGTAGAAGCATTGGCTCACGCTTTTACCTTGTTCTCGTTTTGCTCATATCCAACGAATGAGCCTTATGCACGTGTACTTCTCTTGAACAATTTAACCAGCTGCATTGTAATTTCGATCACTACATGCGACTGCGGCTGCTATTACAAAGAATTCGTTGAGCAACTGAAGGCAGCCTAGAGCGGCTTTTTTTTTTCTGCGAGCCTTCCACCCTTTATTCAGTTATGCTACCTGCTCAACGCAGTGGCAAGGCTGCCTAGAAAGTATCTGTCTACCACAAATATATGTCTCCGCTTAACTTGTGTATTCTGACTTTTGCCGATGACGGCTGATTTTTTGTCATGTAACTAGAGTTTGATGGCTGAATGTTTTTTTACAGCATTTGGCAAGTGGGGATAACTTCATGGAGGACGTCTACTCTGCTGCATGAATGAAAAAACAAACAAACAAACAAAAACAAATGACACGTTTCTGCAAATATCTGCTCCGCAACACCAATAAAAGATTTCTCTTTGAATGCTGAAAAATCGTGTTCCAGGCTACACATTTCTTGTGTCCAGCGCGTTAAGCTTTCAGTGCAGGTCAATCTAATTTAAGGCTTGGCCCGGCAAAGCGTGAGATGTAAGGTTCGCTAGCGCTGAGAATTGGGTGAGTTGGCATTGCATTCTAAAAGTGGTACAGCGCAACATGGAGAGGAAGAAACAAGCCGAGCCGGCCAGAAAAAGGAACAGAGTGCTGAATTCCACCTGGCTTTATAGGCAGATTGCACGGTATATATAGCCGGAAGAAAGCATATAGCAATGTCGTCACAACACTTCCCAAAACGTGACACCGAGAGAATACTGCCCCATCACGAGCCACAGAACGCGCAATTCTGTCATGCGCGGCTAAACTGATCAAGAAATATTCCTGTGAAGATAGGCGCAAGAGAGAGAGAGAGAGAGAGAGAAAGGCAATGGAAAGACAGGGAGGTTAACCAGAGATTATCTCCGGTTGGCTACCCTGTACTGGGGGAGGGGAAAGGGGAAGCAATAGGTGAGAGGGAGAAGGATTAAAAAAAAAGAAACTACACACACACGCATGTACACACAAACTGTTTCTGTGGGCACTGTCACGCAGCCCGCAAAGGCGTTCCTACTGTGATGCAGTGCACCGTACAATCCTGAGTCACACAGTGAAGTCACAATCTGTCAGAAAGTCCAGTGTCTTTTAAATACCGCAGCAGTGCCTTCATAGCCGATCGCGCTGATGTTCGCGTAGGCCAGTGTCCAAGGATCTTGTTTTCTGACAGTGGGCGCTTGTCCAGTTTGTCTAGGGTGGCTGAGAGGACTGCTCTTTGCGGGTTGAAACGAGAGCACTCACAAAGAAGGTGCGCGATTGTTTCATTGCACCCGCAGAAGTCACAAAGTGGGTTGTCGGACATTCCGATAAGAAAGGAGTACGCATTTGAAAATGCTACTCCAAGCCATAGACGAACTAGAAGGGTACAGTCGCGTCGTGGAAGTTCGGGCGGAATACGGAGTTGTAAAGTAGGGTCCAGGGTATGAAGTCGTGCACTTCTGAAATCGGATGAATTCCACTGAGCTAATGTCAGGTCGTTTGCCAGTACGGCAAGTTTTTTCGCTGCGTCGGCTCGCGAAAGAGGAATGGCAACGCACCTGACGCCGTCATGGGCAGATCGGGCAGCTGCGTCTGCTCGATCATTGCCGTGTATGCCACAGTGACTAGGCAACCACTGATATATGATATCGTGTCCTTCGTCAACTATGCGATGGTGTACTTCTCTGATCTCTGCGACGAGCTGTTCATGTGATCCATGGCGCAGTGCTGAGAGTACACTCTGTAGGGCTGCCTTGGAATCACAGAAGACTGACCATGCATGCGGTGGTTCCTCCTGAATGAAATGGAGAGCCGCACGCAAGGCTACCAGTTCAGCAGCTGTCGTTGATGATACATGCGACGTTTTCAGCTGTATTTCGATGGATCTTGTTGGTATCACCACAGCAGCAGCTGAACTTGCAGATGTGACTGAGCCATCGATGTAAACGTGTACGCGGCCGCTGTGCACCTCATGTATAAGTTGTAATGTGGTCTGCTTCAGGGCAAACGACGGCATGTTAGCCTTTTTAGTGATTCCTGGGATGGTGAGGCGTACTTCAGGTCTGTGCAGGCACCATAAAGGTGTGGATGGTCTTGCTGCAGGCATGTAGTTCATTGGCAATGAGGTGCGATTGGCAACAATCATACGACTGATAGCTGCGTGTGGCCTTTCTGCGGGTAGAGCGGCAAGGTGGTGAGAAGGTAGTCGGGCAACGTGGCGAATATGCGCTTTGAGAGCGTCGGTTACCAAGTACGTTGTTATTGGGTGATCTCGAGCTATGACAATCGTTGCCGCTGTAGACGCACACCTCGGAAGGCCGAGACACGTCCTTAGGGCTTGAGCTTGTAGTCCCTGGAGTACACGCAGGTTTGTTTTGCAGGTGTTTCCAAGCACAGGGAGGCTGTATCTTGCGAAGCCGAGGAACAAGGCGTTATAAAGATGCAGCATTGATCGCACCGACGTGCCCCATGACTTTCCGCCGAGAAACTTGAGGAGATGTATTATTGTCAGCAACCTCTTCTTTAGGTACGAAACGTGCGGGCTCCATGATAGGTCGCGGTCGATAATTACCCCTAAAAAGCGGTGTTTACGTGCATGTGCAACTGCTTGGCCGTTGACACTTACAGAATAACGCTTCATTTCCTTCCGAGTGAAAGAAACAAGGCAGCATTTCTCTGAAGACAGCTCTAAGTTCTGTTTTCGCAAGTACAGTGATGTTAAGGTAGCTGCCTTTTGTAGCCGTGCTCGTACCTGCAGTCGTGTTACAGCAGACGCCCAAATGCAGATGTCGTCGGCATAGATTGATACTTGAACTGTGTTGGGCAAGCATCTGACTAGGCCAACGAGCACTAGGTTGAATAGCGTCGGGCTCAACACTCCGCCTTGCGGTACTCCACAGAACGTTTGGTGTTGAGTCGTGGCGCCTTCTTCGGTCATCACGAAGAAATGCCTGTCAGTCAAATAACTGCACAGCCACTGAAAAGTGCGGCCACCGATTCCTGCTTTAATCAGAGCCTCTATAATGGCATAATGTGCTACATTGTCATAGGCGCCTTTTATGTCAAGGAATAATGCCGCAGTGAGTCGTTTCATCCGTTTTTGATGTTGAACATACGCGACCAAATCGATGACATTATCTATGGATGAGCGCCCACGCCGGAAGCCAGCCATAGCATCTGGGTACACGTTGTAACTTTCCAGGTACCATTCCAGGCGCGTCAAAATCATTCGTTCCATTATTTTCCCTATGCAGCTGGCCAGAGCGATGGGGCGGTACGATGACAAGTTTAACGGTGATTTACCAGGTTTGAGAAGTGGAACCAAGCGGCTGCATTTCCATTCACGTGGAACCAAACCGTTGCGCCAAGACTCATTGTAAAGGTTTAGCAGCATGAGGCGTGCATTCTGCCCAAGATTGGCGAGCGCCGCATAGGTAACGCCGTCCGGCCCAGGTGACGAAGAGCGCCTGCAAGTCGCTAGTGCCGCTTCAAGCTCCTCCACCGAAAACATTACATCCATGCGGGAGTCCCGTGGCACAGGAGTGGCACATGGTGTAAGGGCGCGTTGAGGCTGCGAGCTGGCAAGTCTTGAGCAAAATTCTTCGGCAAGGTCTAATTCGCTGCGACCTTGTTGTAAAGCGAGGGACTTAAAAGGAACACGCTGTTGCGGTGATACACGAAGTCCACGCACAGTTCTCCATATCTGAGATAATCGCTGACGTGGATCCAACGACTCGCAGAAACGTTTCCATCTTTGAGATTGAAGTGCGTCAATGCGGCGTTGAATCTTCTTTTGCATCCGCCTTGCCTCTCTGAGATCATGGATGGATTTGGTTCTCCTGTATCTTCTTTCAGCCCGCCGGCGAACTGCTCGTAGTCGCTGCAGTTCGGCTTCAAATTCTTCGTATTTCGGGAAAGGCTGAAAAGCACGCGTAGTATCTTGCATGGCTTTTTGAATTTCGGTTTCCAGACTTGAATGGTTCCCTCGCTGACATACTTCCTCCATGTGCGACCGAAACGCCGACCAGTCAATTCTCCGGAGTGTCGTGGAGGGGCATTTAAATAGTCCCTTGATCTTCAGGTACGTCGGAATGTGGTCGCTTCCACGGGATTCGATGTCTGGAAACCATTGCACGTTTCTTTCGAGACGCCGAGAAACCAGGGTCAAGTCTAGGCAGCTGCTGTATGTAAGCCCACGTAAATATGTTGGGCTACCATCATTGAGGCAGTGAAGGTCGTGCTGTGTGGCAAAGGATGCTAGTCTCCTTCCCCTGGAGTCCATCTTCAAGCTCCCCCAAAGCGGATGGTGAGCATTAAAATCTCCGGTGAGAATCGTAGGGTGGGGTGTCGCTGATAGCACGTCGTGCAGTCGTTTAGAGTCGAATCCGCGTGAAGGAGCAAGGTAAACAGCAACGAGTGTGAACGTAAACTTGTTCGTTTTCACAATTAAACAAACGTACTGGTTGTCGTCGTGCGGCGGGACTGGGTGCAACACGTATGTCAGATCACATCTAATATATACGATTACCTTGCTTACATCACCACAGGTAGAGGACATGAATGCCTCATAGCCAGAAATGCGTATAACATTCTGCACGTTCGGTTCGCAAATCACAAGTATGGGAAATCGGTTTTCGAAAACGTAGTGTCTGAAATCTGAAATTCTCGATTTGAGACCACGGGCATTCCACTGCAGTAAAGATGCTTTCTTGACTTCCTTATGGAAGGGCAGCGAGGGGCGGGCCATGGTGCTATGCGATGCTTTCAAGTACTGGAGTCAGCGCGTCCAGCACTTGCAGTGCGCTACGAGCAGCCGGAGTGTCCATGTTTGTCAGTAGTAGACGCATGACATTCGTGAGGGATTTGAGCATAGCAATCACCTGGGAATCCTTGTCTCGCACTTGGTCAACTGAAGTGACATTTGACGTTAAGTGGCGAGTCATGTGCTGTGGCTCTGGCGCGTGGCATGTCTTCGGCAGTGCTGGCCACACCTCACTTGATGAAGCAGGAAAAGCAGGGCCGCTTTTATCGATGACATTCGTGCTGTTACTGGAGACAGATGGAACAGGAGGTGGCGTTGCCGGACGAGACTTTTCCCTTGAACCGAAAGAGGATGTCGTAGACTTTCGTTTCCGAGAGTGGTGTCGCCTTATCGCTGCAGAAGCATCTCTGTGTGATGATCCGTCTCTGGCCATTTTCCGCAAGATTTTCTGCTCTTTCTTTAGACGCACTAGCATATGTGCTGCTAGGCCTTGCTATGACGTCAGCTTCAAGAATCTTGAGCGTAAGTTGAGATCGCCTCATTCCACTTGTCAAAGCTGGCAAGTCACCGTTGGACATTTGCTCATACCACCCGATCGCACTTGCCAGCTGTGTCGGCAAAACAATGGAAATCATGATTTTAACACGTCTGGAATGGTACTTAAGGTACTATGAAATCTACCCAGATGCTATGGCTGGATTCAGGCTTGGCCGTTCGTCAACAGACAACGCTGTTGACTTGGTAACATTTGTGCAACACTAAAAGGCCTGTAAACGACTATCTGCTGGTCTGTTTCTAGACGTTAAGGAGGCTTATGATAATGTCACCCATGAAGCCATCCTTAGCGCGTTAGAAGCCGCTGGACGTATTTATTTATTTAAAGGTACATCACAGGTTCCGGTGGGAGCATTGAGTGATGGGGGATTATACAATAAAATACGTGATGAGCATGAACAAGAACAAGAACAAGAACAAGAAAAGTAACTGTAAGGAGAACAAAAAAATACATCATTATACAGTCTCAGTTTGTAAAATGTGTATATAAGCACTCACGGAAATGTTAGCGGTTAGTTATTGAAACAATGACATATGGAAGGTCGTTCCAAAGTGCGATGGCTTGTGGCAAAGCCGAGGAATTGAAAGCTTTAGTTTTACCAAATATGTGTTTGAAGCTGAGGTGATTATGAAGGCGCCTGGATGTACGTAATGCTTTTTCAAGTGGCAGTGGAGATGTCGTTACGCTGCGAATATATTTGTCTATTAAGAATAAAGAACAACAGAACGACGAATACTTAACGCCTGGAGTGAAATGCCTAGCCTAATTTTGGTATAAACTTTTTTAAAACAGGGTTGAAGTGCCTCAGACAGGCTGGCCAACGTTTCGATAGGTGGACCTATCTTCGTCAAAGGCGGCCTCGTCATCCTCGGCGTGTTAGTTTTAAAGGGTTAGTGCAGTGACGTCACGTGCGGGTGTTGTTGCTGGCGGCTTTTTTTGTTATACTCGAATGGCGTTTATAGTTACATGAAATGAACCGAGCGGCTCTATTTTGTATGGTTTCCAGCATTGAGATTAAATACTTTTGATGAGGAGACCAGATGGACGAAGGAAATTCAAGCTGTGAACAGACGAAGGTTAAATATGCCAATTTGCGTGTATGAGCTGAGCAATGGCGCAAATTTCGACGCAAGTAACCCGGCGTTTGTGACGCTTTAGCACATATATGTTGGTGATATGCAATTTCCATGATAGGTCGGATGTAAGATGCAAGCCCAAGTACTTATATGACACCGCACGGGGCAGCGAAACGCTGTCTATAGAATACATGAAGTTTGAAAGTAACTGTTTATGAGTAAACAAAATTGTTTTGCACTTATTCGAGTTCAACGTCATAAGCCAGTTATCACACCAGGCATAAAAGAGGTTAAGGTTCATTTGGAGGATCAAATGGTCATTATGACTTTCAATAGTGCGGTATGCAATGCAGTCGTCAGCAAATAGTCGCATGCAAGAGGAAATGTTAGAAGGTAGGTCATTAATATAAATTAAAAGAAAGCAAATTGGGCCTAGCACGCTACGCTGCGGAACACCGGATGTGGCATGAGAAAAAGAAGAAGCAAAATTATTGACTACTGTGATCTTCTTGCGAAAAGATAGAAAGTTACGAAGCCAAGTTAGCGTTAGGGAGTCTAGTCTAAGAGCAGATAGCTTAGAGATGAGGCGGCAGTGAGCAACGCGATCAAATGCTTGTGAGTAGTCAAGAAAGGTGCAATCAGTTTAAAGGTTATTATCCATGTTAAAGTGCAAGTAAGGGGTGAATTCCAGTAACTGCGTATCACACGAAAAAGATTATCGCAACCCATTCTGATTATTAAAAAAGAAGTTATTAACCTCGAGGTGGTTAAAAATATTCCACGCAGTAATATGCTCAAGTATTTTGCAACATATGTAAGTGAGCGAGATAAGGCGGTAGTTCTCCGCCATATTGCTGTTACCAATTCTAAACACTGAAATTACTTTTCCAACTTCCCAGTCAAGTGGAAGATGGCTTGTCGATAACGATTGAGAAAAAAACGTGATATAATATTTTGCTAGAGCTAGACAATGTATTCTCCAAGATTTTAGAGCATATGTTATCGGGACCAGCAGAGGAAGATACTAAGGTTAGTAATGAGGCATGCGATTCCTTGAATTGTGATGGCAATGGGCTCCATGCATCGAAATTCATGATCAGGAATAATGGGTATTTTGGAATGATCTTCAACAGTAAACACAGATGAATAGAATCTATTGAATTCATATGCGCTCTCTTGATCTGACAGCTCCATTTGGTTATCTTTTTGTAGCTATATGTGATGGATAGTGCTGTCTGGAGCAATGGTTCGCCAAAACTTTCTAGGATAAGAAGCTAGTAATGAAGGTAGGTCGCGGAAGTAGTACTTGCCTTTAGCCGAGGTTACTTCAGCGCAGTACTTCTTTAAACACCTTGTATATTCAGCCCACAAATTAGGCTCACGCGATTTCTTAGTACGTTTGTATGTTTGTTAGCACGTAGAGTATGAATATACTTATTAAACGAAGGCTTAGATTTATCATTCGTTATTGTGACTAGAGGAACGTACTTGACAATTAAAGCTAAAATGGCATTTTTAAAAAGTACCCAGTTATCATCAATGTTACAATTTTGGAAGGACGGCAAGACGGTTTCATTAAAGAACGCATCCAGGTAAGCATTCATTTCATCCTAGTTAGCCCTATTATTATCGCGAATCTGTTTAACCGTCACTCCCGCAAATTTTAAAGGCACGTTAATTTGTAACTGAAGTTATTTGTGGTCACTAAAACCATCTAGACAAGAAATTGGACCGACTGTTTCAGGAGCGTTAGTAAAAATCATGTCTAGAACATTAGTTCCTCGAGTGGGCTCTCTGACAACTTGAAATAAGTCGAAATCTAAGGTTGTTAATGAATTCAGCCAACTTGTGACAAAGGGATGATAGCTGCGGCCAATGAAGGTTAAAGGTGAAGTTAAAGGTGGTAATATATATGTGTGGCTGTCCAACTACTTACAGAGTAAGTAGTTGGACATAAACAGAAAATGGCCCGACATCCGAGCATTACGGCGGCCGAGGAGTCCCTCAAGGCGGAGTGCTTAGCCCGACTCGTTTCAACCTCACCCTGAGTGGATTAGTTGACAACCTGCCAAGCCCCGTACGACTTCTCATCTACGCGGGCGACTTCTGCATTTGGGCATCAGGTGTAACACGACTTCAGCTTCGCCTTCGGCTTCAGAAGGCAGCCACAATGACACCTTGCTACCTTCGTCAACAAGGACTTGAAATTCCATGCGGGAAGTGAGCAATGGTGGCATTCACGAAGAAGCCAATGCCAGCTTACGGTATATCTATTAATAGGCAACTTACACCATACAGCAGAAGTCACAGGTTCTTGGGAGTCGTAATTGACAGAGACCTGTCTTGGACTCAGCACGTGAATTACCTGAAAAAGCGGCTGACTGCTATCTGCCAGCTGTTCAGCCTCCTTGCAGGAAAAGGTTGGCGAGTATCTATACACGCTATGCTACAGCTGTACATAACGTTGTTCGTTGGATTCCTGCGGTACAGCCTGCGTGCAATATCCAACACCTGCAAGACTAACCTGCGTACGGTTCAGAGCATTCAAGCCCAAGCCCTTAATATATGTATTGGCTTACCGCGCAGTGCATCAACGGCTGAAACCATTGCCATTGCGCAGGATTACCCAATCACGATGCACATTACCGTTGAAATAATGCGTATCCATCTCAGACATTATGCTAGGGCCTCTTCCCACATCGTGGCGAGCCTCACTGCTGCAAGGCCCTGCTCGACATTTAGCGCTACTGCCAGTGCACATCGTGCGTCGTTTACTTAAAGGTACGCACCTGCAGCCAAGCCAGTGTTTCCTCCATGGTGCTTGAGCAGTCCACAAGTACATATAATGATTCTAGGTCTACAGAAGAAGACAGATCTACCGGCCCCTGCTACAAAACAGCTGCGCTTACTTCTTTTGCATGAAAAGCAAAGCAGCTACGCGCACATCTATACCGATGAATCGACTATGTCGTCCAGTTCTGGTAGTGCGGTGGTTATACCAACGCGAGGAATAACACTGCGTTTCAAGACATCGCATGTCACGACCTCAATGGCGGCAGAACTAACGGCTTTGCGCCGCGCACTGGAATTCATTGATTCTGAAAGACTTGGAATATGGGCTGTGTTCTGTGATTCAAAACCGGCATTGCAGTATGCGCAGTCAGTTCTCTGACACGGATGTCATGACCAATTGGCATGCGAAATCGTGAAACTTCACAATCACGCCCAACGAAAAGGTCACGAGATTGCCTTTCAAGGGTATCTGGCCATTGTGGAATCAGTGGCAATGATTCCGCCGATTACACTGCTCGCACAAAACACCAAGAAGTGCAGAGCGTTCCAATTCCGCTTTGGAGGACAGACGCAGCAAGGCAGCTTCGACACCTGGAACGCAGTCTCTCACTGACCGAGTGTGACTCGACAAACTTACGACTTACTCGACTGCATCGACTAAACTCCTCCCTTGAACTCCGACCTCCACTAGGACTTCTTCAACGTGAAGCTACGCTCTTCTGTCGTCTTTGGTTAGGAGTTTCCTTAACAAAGGTATACTCTACATTAATGGGAGTGACCGACAGTGCAGCATGCGAGGTCTGCGGCATCGAAGAAAATATCCACCAACTGCTGCGCCACTGTCCACGCAATGCCGCAGAAAAAGAAGAACTTGCGAACTCTATCCAAAAACTGGACAATCGGCCGCTTTCTGTACAGGTGCTGCTGGAACACCACACTCGTCGGCCCATAAAGAGGTGAAGGTGATTTCGTGCTTCTTGAGGACGACGGGCTTGTACGAACAACTGTGACTATTAATAATATTTGTATAAGACCACACGCGTCAGCGAACTCACCACTAATTTCCTTCTTTCCTTCCCTCCTCTCTCTCCCTGTCATCCTTGTTTTCCCCTTTCCCATTCCCCCGGTGTAGGGTAGCCAACCGGACGGTATTCTGGTTAACCTCCCTGCCTTCTGCTTTTCTCTCCCCCCACCCCCCCCCCAACACCGATAAAAATTCGGCTTACATCTACATTGGTGACAGTAAATTCCCATGCGTCCCTGAATAGCTGCGTGCCCATTGTAATCATGTTCTTTTCGCCTTTCATTAGGGCAGTGATCAGTTTGGCCTATACATCTCTTCCCACATGATAGCGGAATTGAATAAACAACCTCAACAACGCAAGTCACGAAACGCTTCTTGTGCATGGTGGAACAGACAGTAGCGCGCAGATGGAGCGCATTTACCGCCCTACGGAGCCTGCGTAACTCATATACAGGCTGTGCCACCTAACTTTACCCAGAATTAAAAAAAAAATGCGAATGGCACGTAGCAGGAGAGAACCCAGGTAATGTTGTTTGCCATCACTTGGGGAGACTTCAATTATGTTTTTTTTTCATTCCACCTAATTAGGTCATTAGTCCGAATAATTATACAACTTCTGAAATATCATAATTAGATGGAAAGTGTCCATGAGAAAATGTAGAGCGACATGGAAAACTACCGATACAGCTTTTTGTTCACAGTAGGTGCTAGATAAAAGTGTTTTTCCGTGCCTGAAAAAAATGCGTAAATGCACGCGAAATTGCCGCGAGACTTCCCACCCGAAGCACTTTGCGTGTATTCGAGGGATACTTTCACACTAAAAAAAAACATTCTTATCTAGCACGTACACGTACACACACACACACGCACACACACATACACACACACGTATATATATATATATATATATATATATATATATATATATATATATATATATATATATATATATATATATATATATATATATATATGTGTGTGTGTGTGTGTGTGTGTGTGTGTACGTTAACCGAGGGGCCCAATATTTATTGATCTTAGTATGAGAAGCCAATAAACAAAGGCACCAAGGACAACACAGGGAAACGTACTTATACTTTCTAATTGAATTAAAGAAATGACAAATTAATAGAAATGAAAGTAGATGAAAAACAAATTGCCGAAAGTGGGGAACGATCCCACGTCTTCACATTACACGTGTTATGCCCAACCAATCGAGCTACCGCGGTGCCGTTCTCCCATCCACATTCTGCGGTATTTATGTGTTACTACAAGAACTAATCCTTCAGGGAGCGTTAGGTTTCTGAGTCGTGGTGCTGGCTAACACTCCTAGGTTAACACTCGCAGAAAGCATCGACGCGCCTACGCCGGAGAGAACAAAGTTGAAAACGTAAATGTACTTTTTTTCTCGGCATTCATGGTTAACATGTGCTCAACAGCGCATAAGCGGGATGAACAGAATTGTACTGACCGGCCGGAGACTAACAATGGAACATCTAAGAGAAGAAAGGTGAATATTTCATCTCATTTTGTTATCTATTGTCGAGCATGCGTATAAGCGCACAAGCTGCGCCTCACGTACTCTTCCGCCTGTGGACTATGGCAAAGGCTTTCAGATTAAGTGCACTGCTCGTTTTTACTGCACTTTGCCTTCTTGTCAAGTTACAGGGAAACATTCCCGCCTGCGTTCTCGCAGGAAACCCAGCCATTAGTCCCAAGAATCCTACACGCAGAGATACCATCCCTGATAGGCAACCGCAAAGTATCTACTACCACCGCACTCCACGACCAACCACAACTAGGAGACGCCCAGGTACGTGGCTTGTGTTCACCTGCTGAAGTGAAATACGTTTGAAAACATGGTGCTGCTGCTGTTTTTTTAGGAAAGTACCGCGTATACCGTTATCACAGTTTTAGCGTTTGCACGGTGATGTTTGATATCGTGGTGACGCGTTCATTGCTTTCCTCAGCTGCATCCGTGCTTACAATAGATGTGCAGGATGCCAGTACCGCTCAGCAAACCTATTTTTCGGTAGATATCGTTGACGAGGACTGGGCGAACTGCACGAAACTTTGGTCACAGCTTCGGAGGACGTAGAAGCAGTTGCGGAGCTCATTGTGCCTTGTACGCTTCGGTTCCGGCAGCATTGTGCCACAATCACCCGCTAACCTTGCGTGCACACTTCTCTTGCGTCAGGGCTAGGCACTAAGTTCAGGCGATTGGCGCGTATGTTACACAGCGTAGCATGGAGTAATGCGGATGTGCACGATAACGCCATTAATTTACTTTGCTTACAGGAACCTCACTGAGAAATTTGATTCAAACGCGAGCATTTTCAATGTGTTTTTACTCTTTGCCCCGTCGAGCATTTTTGGTACCATCTCTAGGTCACGACGACTGCGCAGACAGATTTTCGCGTAATGTGGTATATAATGCTTGCCATTAATGGATTAAGCAAACCATTTGTGTTGCACCAAAGTAACGTTATTTGCTGAATATCCCTTCGAATACGCTAGGGCAGGGTTCTTTTGGACAGATGGCCGAATTGGCTTTCACCGCTGGGTGTCGAGGGCTGGACAACAAAGAAGTAATTGAAAATTGGTGAAAATAGAGTATTAAATATTACGAAAGGAATGAAACGAGATTACCAAAGTTCAATTTAGTAAGATAAGTAATTATTCAAGTAGCGGTACTGGATTTTCGATGTGGGCAAAGACGACTCTTTGGAGTATGGGCTTATTATAACAAAACTAAGCCACAAAATTTTTCGCGGTTTCGCACTTAAAAAGGCACCCCATATTATGTTTCTTTGTATACTGTGTACTGCTCTTCAGGAATGTAACCAGCTGCAGTAACATGCCCATCACTAATTGAGACTGTGGCTGCTATCACGTGGAATACGTTGGCGAACTGAAGACAGCCTGAAGGGTTTTTCTTTGTGAGCCTTGAACTATTCATTCAGATTTGCTATCGCCTCAACGCAATCGCGATGCAATATCTGGCTCCATTCTGCCTAGCAAATACCGGTCTGCTGCAAATATATGTCTCCACTTGTGTATTCTGTTTGTCGCCCATGACACCTGAGTTCTTTAATATTACTAGAATTTGATGGCTGAATGTTCTTTTACAGCAGCATGTGGCAGTAAGGGATAATTTCACCCGGGACGTCCACTCCACTGCATGGATGAAAGAACAAAGTGATTCATTTCTGCAAATTTTTGCTCCGCAACACCAATAAAGGCTTTCTGTTTGAATGCTGAAAAGTCGTGTTCCAGGCTATACTTTCATTGTGTACAGTGTATTCCAGTGCAGCACAATTTTTTTGAGCACACAGTACACCACCCTTTCTGTCGGGGAAAAATAAAGGCGTTAGAATTTTAAAAGTTCGTTTTCTGTTTGTCCGGCAAAGTATATATGCAAAACTAGGTTGGTGTACTCATTCAAAAACAACTGTTTATCGTCGACGCTTCAGCCAGAGACCCAGGTCTAGCAAGATTGGAAACAAAATGGGCAGAAAGAATGGGCATAATGGAATTAAGAAAAGTGTGTGTGAAAGAAAGAGTGTAAATACAGGGATTTATGCCAATAGTCAGTGGAAAGTGTGTGTTATAAGGGCTTACGCTAACGAGTGCGATGTTTTCGAGGGCCACCAGTTCGTTTAAAAAAGCAGACGCAACGCAAGAAATTGTACCAGGTAAAAGTGTAAGCAGGGTCAGTACACGAGGTGCCGTTTGTTGTATGCTGGAGTTGACAGCAGTCAAGCCGCGACGCCCGTGAGGGAGGTGTGATGAAATTAAGCTGGCTCCAGCTGACGCCGCCCAGCTCAACCCCTTCCTCCGTTTACGTCCTGATGGGCTTCGTTCCCATATGCAGAAAAAAAAAAGCTTGTAATGCCCATATGGGCCCCAGGGTAAGTGAATAAAACAAATGCCACTGGCAATAGGTTGGCTGTAATATCGGCTGAGCACTCTCAAACCAGTGCATTTGAAGCATTCGTCTTAAAGCGGGCACTGGCGCCCGATGTGGGCGTTCATAAAGGTAACAATACAACCTAGCGCAGGTGCAATGCTAGTTGCACATTGGCTGCTGTACTGTCACGATGTTAGCCCAATCCTGGCTTCAATACTGGGCCTAAATTGGACTCCGTAGCGCTATGCTCAAGTGCCAGAGTTGGGATAAAGCTGGTACAAATTCATGCCAGCGTTTGGCCATTTCTGATCCACGTAAAGTGCAAAGGGGCCTTTTCTAAGTGATACCTGTTGGGGGGCTAGTTGGTGCATGTTTCCAGAAGAGGGGAAAAGACAACACACAGCAAGCGAGACGGGACAGGCGCAAGGAACACAAAGAAAGGGGCCCACTGTAGAATAACGGTAACTGAGTAATACTTGTTGGGGGGCTAGTTTTCTACTTTTTAGAATAACTTCAAACACATGATTTTGACTCAGTTTAGCCGTACACAGCAAACGGAAAACCTCACTAGTGTAACAGTATTGCAGTCCATGGAGCAAGAGGCCGATGTGTCATGCGATAGCTATTCTTGGCGCAGCCTAATCCAGTTATGTGAGTCAGACCATGTACGTAATCTCCGGAAGAGTGCCATTGTAAAAGAAAAGCAGAACATATATTGACGTCATCCGTTACGTGCGAGGCAAGAAACGTATGACTGCGATGCGGGAACTCAAGCGCCGCTCCCCTGAGACTTTTTTTTTCTTTATCTCGAAAAATTTCCCGTAGAAAGCAGTTGCGTTAGACCTCTCTATGCTCCTTCTTCTTTACATAGGTTATTTTAACAGTTAACAACAAAGGGCACTCAGAAAGTACGAAACCTCGCCTTTTCGCAGCCCTGCGGTGTGTCTGGCGCGTTGGCTTGCGAAATTGGACAACATTTGTACAGCGGAGAAGTACAAAAGGGACATGCAGGCACCACGACGCCCTAACATTTACAGTTTATTCTCCGGAAATTACAGAAATTTATACATCACGCACAACTTTGTGTTATAATTAGGCCTAAAACTCGAGACCCAGTGGAACGAGAGAAGCATGAATTGGCCACGCATGCACAAAAAGCGTACGAAACTTAAAATTGGGGAGGTGCACGTGCCTTGTACATTGGCACACAACCTGTCCTACTCTCTTCAATAGGCGGCGGATTTAATAGGCAGCACTGAAACTGCCCGAAACGTCGCAGATTTGGTGGCAGTGAGCATATAAAACAAACTAAATATAAATTTTGAGCTTTTACATGCGAAAACTTCAATATGATTATAAGGCACGCCGTAGTGGGGGACACTGGAATAGTTTCGAACACCCAGGATTCTCAAACATGCACCTTAATCAATGGACTCTAGCGTTTTTGTATTTCTCCTCCATCGAAGAATGTCGCAGCAGCCACGACCAAAATTTCGCCCTCGAGCACTGCCCTGCAACGCCGTAGTCACTTGGCCATTGCAGCTGGTTTCAAGTGTAAGAAAATTTTCGTGAATATTTAGCATAACTGAATTATAGAACACCTTTTATTTTTATTGCCATAGGAAATATACGGACACTCCGGGCGCATTTTTGCCGTCGCCGTCCCCGCAATGTTCCGCATAAACTCCAAGGGCGATAAAATAATCGCCGTGAGTCGTGTGCTGTACGTGCGAGTGAAAGCACGCGAAGGAAAACGACGATCACGGCTCAGTCTCGCGTGCCATATATGGAGGAGAGAGAGGGGAAAGGTGCGCGGCTTGACTTCCACAACAAGTGCGTACTTTGCACGGTGGCGCACGCCGTATCTTGAAAGGGATCTGCAGACGACTCATACCTTTGTGCGCGCTGTGTTCTCACCGCTGTTTGCGTTGAAGCGATGGACCGCACGAAGGTCACTTCGCTCGCTGCTGCTACCATGCTTCCTCACACCAGTCTTTTGACGGCGAGTGTCTGCGCTCATCGAGTGTGATGTGTTCATGTTTGCTTGTGCGCGCTGACACCATGCTTGTTGATTCAGTTAGTAAGCAAATGTTTCCAAGTTTAGAGAGAGAGAGAAAATAATGCAGAGAAAGGCAGGGAGGTTAACCAAAGGTAGTTCCGGTTGGCTAACCTGCGCAGGGGGAAGGGGTAAGGGGGATAAAAAGAGAAACAGAGCGGAAGGGGGAGATAGAAAGAAAGAGAGAAGCACGAACAAAGCGCGTACACCTCAAAGCGGTAGGGGGCGCATTCTTAGAGTCTGTTGTGAAGCCCCGTAGACCGCAGGAACTTTAATAACGCGAGTAAGGCCTTCAACGCGGATGTTCTTTCGGAGCATTGGCCTAAAGCTTTTAGTTCTGATAGTGAACGATTGTCCAACTGGTGCAGTATTCTGCACATCACTTGTCTCTGAGCACTATAATATCGCGGGCACACACAGATAATAAGTGCGAGCGTCTCGTCGATGTTGCATGTGTCGCACGTGGGGCTGTTGGCCATTCCAATGAGGAAAGCATATGAGTTCGTAAAGGCAACACCTAGCCACAGACGGTAGAGCATGGTCTCTTCACGTCGTGGTAACCCAGTCGGGAGGTGCATCCGTATGTCCGGAGACAACGAACGCAACCGACACACGGTGAAAACATTTGAGTCCCTCAGGTGTTCCCAGTTTAAATACCTGATAACATACTATCCTTACTTCACATAGCTGTCTACTTATTTGCTATCGCAAACGATGCTCCGCCTTTCGGGTGAAACTGCGACTTTTTTTGTATCGCATATTTTGTCGCTACATGAATGTTGTTTTCTACTGAAATGAACAAAAACTTTCAAGTATTGCTGTCCGTTGAAGAATAAGACATCAACTTACCATTATTCTGGTTGCTTTTGCAGCTGTTAACTTTCTTTATGTGTTCCCGCTGTAACGGCTATCCCTTGTAACGGCTAACGGAATTGCACTATAAGGAAGTCAATGTCGTGTTGAACAAGTAATCTTTCCCAGAATGATAAACTTGCCTAACTTGATAAGCCGGAACGATAAATTCTGGCTGAACTCCTGCGTGGAGCTTACGCTCCCTGTGAGTGATTGTTTTAAATCGTCTGAATTACTATATGCTATTCCTTCAAACATATTTTCTAAATGCAATACATTTCTACCACAGCGGCGAATGAAGAGAAGCGTCGAAGAAGAATTGAGCAGTTGAGCAAAGGTTTGAGAGTTCCGACTCTCTAAATCGGCATTCTCATGCCCGTTCTACGGATTGTAAGTGCTAAATCAACATTCAATTAAAACATATCAACATATTCATTGCACTCTCCTTACTTTTTTTTTCACGTTGACAGATGCAATTTTTCGACGTCTTGCAGCTTTCTGTCTAGACGCTCAAGTGCATTCCTGCTAAAGTGGCGCGTCTTGAAACTAGGTTGCTTACGCTCACAGGCAGACAAATCTGGAATGCAGGAGAAAATGCTTAACATTACTTGCAATTGAAGGAGCAGCCTTTGCAAACCGTATTGGCAACGTACAGCGTCTGCCATGCACACCATCAGTTATACTACAGGAATGAGAATAATAGAAGTCTATATATGTATAGACTTCTATTACTCAGCAGAATCAAAGGTTACGAGATGTGACACAATTCAGAATATCGATTGATTTTTGTTTTACATTAAAGGCGCATGTGCGCAGGATGAAGAAGGGAGGGGATAGGGGGCGGACGAGAAGGGGCTGTGACGGTGTATGTTTTTGGCAAAATACGGGCGGTAGTGCTGTGGACCTCGTATTGCCAACCGTAGAAAGCTTTCGCACTGTTGCTTGCAACCTCAGACCGTGTGCTGACGTAACGTCGAAAATGGCTTGTGTATCACCGGAACTTCGAATATGACTAGTTTGTTGTCACGTGTTATTGCTACTATCTTAGGGCTCCGCAGCTCGAGGCCGCATTCACTCCTGTCTTCCAGCTGTTCAGATAGCGCTCCGTTTAGGAAGAAGCATGTTCTCTCGCTAAGCCACTTATGCATCTCCTTGTGTCGCCAACGTAACATGCGGCACGGGATAGGCGAATGCCGTACACCTCACCCTGGGAGAATGCGGACGCCTGCAAAAGTTTTGTGCATCAACATCTCCGGAACCCGAACGAACGACACCGGAGGGAAAGTCCCGCGATCGATGCGGACTTCGCAAGTCAGAAAGGCACGACATCACATACCATACATGCTCTACCATGCAGCGTGCCTCGCGCCCGGATGCACAACGCAACGTGGCACAAACCGGAGCCTGTCTTGCTTTACCATCGCTTCCAGGAATTGCCACTGGTAGACCACACTGAGCCGCACCCAGAGATAACCCCCCAAGCAGGCCCGTCCTTTTCTAAGCCACTGAAAACTTCAAAAAAGGGGAAGCAGGTCTCTCACCCTGTCGGGAACACGCTCAATAAGGCCGAGGTAGCTGAAGACCAAGACACTGCTGAGTTGGAAGCACAGGTAGCGCTCCTGTCCCGGCAGCTGCAACTGTTGTGAGAAAGGAAAGCACGGGTATTTACCCGGCGGAGAGAGAGAGAGAGAGAGAGAGAGAGAGAGAGAGAGAGAAACTTCATTTGGTTCCTTCAAGGATTTACCGTCTCGAGGTCTCGGTCATCGTCTTGGGCGCCGGCGACTTGGAGCCGGTGGAAGGAACTCGAAGCGACGTTGCCGCCTGCTATTATTGCCACGCCTACCTTGCCATTCTCGCCCGTGCAAAGAGAATCGCCCACCGATTCGACCATGTGGCCTCTAGTATTTGACGACCGGAACAAACTCACGCAACTGATACCAGCAGGTGTTCATCATGGCTAAACTTTCACCTAAGCAGCGTCCTGCCATTTTATAATGGAAATGCCGCGGTCTTTCTAACAAATTAGAGGAGCTAGAGTCAAAAATAGTTCGGCAAACCTAATGTGTGATCGTTGCTTATACAGGAGCTGAATAAACTCTGCGCGATCCCCCACTTCATTTGTTACCATACCCATTCCATTCCAAGTAGGCGGGCAGGTTCCTCAACAGAAAAACTTGGAAAGGCCGCCGTATGCATTGAATAAAGCATGCCTCAAACACTGATCGACGTCGCCAAATGGGGCACACAACAACAAGAAGTGGTTGCTGTTTTGACCCATCCGGCCAAACGATCATTATAACGGAGTTTTAGCGTGTCCGGTATTCGCGTAAACACAAGCAGACAGGGCTGTTTATTGCGTTTACTGAATATATTGCCATGTCATCGGGGTTATTTCAACATCGTCATTTTGTCGTAAAAGTCCCAGTGTCTTCATGCCTTAGTCTCCATTTTATGGTAATCAGGTAATCGTCGACACGCCATCGTCGTCACTGCCTTGCGACGTAGTCGTCGTCACGCTGTACTGGCCGTTGCATCATCATGTTTCCCTTCTCGTCATTCCAGTGTCGTAATCGCGTTATCATCCTGGGGTCTCCCTCGTAACCTGGAGCGCGACGCGGAACCTTGCTATCGCTTTCAATGCTTAAGTCCTTCAAGTGAAACCACCGATTTCATAGGCTTCGCGACCACTTCTGAAACAAAAAAGTGCAATAAAGTTTTCAAGAAAAAAATCAAAGTTTCCTTACCTTCTATGGGAGGCACCTCAGAGATGTTAGCTTCAATTAAAAAAAATGGGTTTGCATTGAAATTCCTGTTTTTGTAAAGATTTACATTCTTGGTTACATGTGAAATAAGGAAAATAATTCAAATTATTTTATTCTGCTTAGTATGAACGTGAATCGAAAAGACGAAAAAAAAAAGAAGATGGTCGACAATGGCTTAACCCACCAACATTACGAATAACCTAAGCCTAACACTATAATATATGTTTTGCTTAATACCTTCCCTATGTCCCTTGTGCATACCGAGTTGACACAAACAATATTACTTCCAAATATCCTTAGTGCATGAGCACATCTGGCTGATGCTCATGATATACCCGCCAAAGTTGTCCGATTGCAGCATATATGGCCATTTTGTAGCATTCAAGTTCATTTTCAACTATCAGACAGCAGTACACCCGGTTGCAGAAAGTTCTTGTGCCTATCCTTTTTTTATTTCATGATTTTATGACTCAATTTTGAATATTTCAGTACCATCTGGCATAGGTGAACAACAAGCTTTAGCTCAATACTTAGGGTTTGTGGCTTAAACAATAGCTTGCAATAACTGCAATTTCTTGTATATATGTGAAAACAGCGAAATGTAAAGCGGTACAAGAATAATAGGCCAGCATGAAACAGATAAAAGAAAGTAGTTCCAAACCTATTTGATGATTATGCTCAAAGCACGGAGCACGACAACGGATTGCACCACAATGCAATTGAAGATGGCAGGCAGCGGCAACATGATCAAATCTTAACACCAAGGACCAACCAAAAACGGTTGAAATGGAACAGCATAAGTCTCCGGCTACCTACACAAAAGAAATGATACGATTGCTCAAGCGAAGTTATGTGCGTTGCTTTGCGTCATCGCTTTAAAGCTAACGTTTCTTTGCCTCTTCTCCCCACTTTGCGAGTGCCAGCTGATGCTCTGTTTCATATCATACAGCAACTTGGGACGCAGGATATTTGCCACTACGTATCTGCCCTAACAGACAATTTAAGGGCTGTACTTGATATTATGTTGATTGGCATGCACCACCATATACTTGTCGAAATAAAAACCTTCGGCCACTTTGTGCATGCACGTTCTTAACGGATAACCGATATTAGGGGCCCTTTATCGTAAAAGCATTCCAATGTGTTTTTATTCCAATCTCCTGACGTCTTGCTTGCGTAACCGCCGACGCAAGCATTGGGTGGTGGCCCTCAGCGTTGCCGTGACAGCCCAACAACAACAACAACAGCAATAATAATAATAATAATAATAATAATAATAATAATAATAATAATAATAATAATAATAATAATAATAATAATAATAATAATAATAATAATAATAATAATAAGAATAATAATAATAATAATAATAATAATAATAATAATAATAATAATAATGTTTATTGCCACACAATATACAAAACAACACAATCAGGCCGGTCTAAGCCTTAGTTGGCTTGTAGGACCGTGCCAATGAATATGATAGACAAGGCAAAAGATGTACAAAAATTGATGAGAGATGAAAAAAAAATAGAAAAAAATGAAAGGCAAAAAATAAGAACAAGATAACATTTGTTTATCTACATACAACAAAAATTGAAGAGGTAAATATTGCGATGCAAGAAAAAAGCAATGTACAAGAGGGTAATTTTACTCTAGCTGTTTTAGGATGTGCTTGAGCGTTCTTTTTGATGTCGCGTTAAATAACTCTTCTGGTAGTTTGTTAAATATGTCAGGCACATAAGCACAGCGTCTGGCCGCGCCATACCTTGTGGCTGAACGTGGAACAACATAACGGAGATGTTTTCTAAGCTCCCTTGCGGCGGCACGTTTTTGTTTGAAATCGGAATTCCAGAAATGTTTAAGGACAACTGTTTCTATAAGTAATGAATGGAAGTTTGGTAGCCCAAGTTCACGGAAGATGTTTGCAGATGTTACTATTGGGGAATTGTACGCAACGTTTTTAAGAATGTTTTTTATAATCCGGTCAACCCTGCATCTCCAACGATCCGAGCAAAAGCCAAAGACTGTAATGCCATACCTTAACACACTGTAACCTAGTGCCTGTGCTATAATCTTTTTTACAGACAAGGGCGCAATACTTTTGATATTAAATAACAGCCAGGCTACTGACCTCAGTTTGGAACAAACAAGTGATAAGTGATGTTGCCACGATAAATTACTATCAAAATAGATTCCGAGATATTTCACACAATCCACGTATGGAATAGGTGCGCATTTACAATGAACACAGTCTGACTCATGCAAGTAGAGAGGCAAGTTAATAACAGTAG